>NC_088327.1:20572500-20872500 GCF_036884655.1 Musa acuminata AAA Group | reverse complement strand
TCCAAGAGTTTGCCGGAAGTCCGCAGGAGCATCACCGAGGGTTCATCGGATGATCGACGGAAGTTCGCCGGAAGCTCGCCGGAAGAAGCGATTGACGCACCGGAGCAAGTTGCAGTAACCGTCTTAGAAAATATCGTAGTTAGCATAATGATTAAGTTGGAAATGGGAGGTGATCCCATTAACTTAATCTTGGGGCAATTGGGCCCCTAAAAAACCCAAATTGGGCCGAATGGATCAACCCATTCGGACCTTGATTGCTGTGGGAGGTGCAACCGCCCAGGCCAGGAGGTAGCACCGCCTAGGCTAAGTCTCCGAGCAAGACTGGGCGGTGCAACCGCCCCTTACAAGAGGTGGCACCGCTTGAGCTCGGTCTTCGAGCTTTGGTAGGCGGTGCAACCGCCCCAGTCAGGAGGTGCAACCGCTTGAGCTCGGTCTTCGAGCTCTGGCAGAGAGGTGCAACCGCCCCTGACAGAGGTGGCACCGCCTAGAGGCTCAGTCTTCGAGCTCTGCCTGGCAGTGCAACCGCTCCAGTCAGGAGGTGCAACCGCCTGATCCCGGAGTTTCGGGAATTGACAGTTTTGAGCTCCAAATTTGAACTGGGTTGGGGCCTATAAATACCCCACCCATTCAGCACTGAAAGGTAGCAACTTAACACCGAAATCTTGATTCTTTTCTGTGATTCTTAGAGCTCAAAATTGTTGTAAAGGCCAAAAGTTCTTCTCCCTCTGTTCTTCTAAGTTCTAAGTTGTAAAGAGAGGAGAGAAAATTTCTGTAAGGGTTGTCTCCTAAGCCCGTCAAAAGGAGTGAAACTGCAAAAGGGTGGTTGGCCTTTGCCTATTGAAGGAAGGCCTCTAGTTGACGTCGGTGACCTCGTCGGTGGAGGAAGCCAAAATTGGAGTAGGTCAAGATTAACCGAACCACTCTAAATCTCGGTTTGCATTTACTTTGAGCATATTATCTTTACTGCAAACCTCCTCTGAAGCTTACTGCTTTCTACGCATATACGATCGGGTTTCAAGCTTTGCACTTTCCGAATCAGCATTTAGACGTAAATCAGTTTCTTCGTACGAACATCGTATTTCAGTTTGCGCTTATATTCTGGTTTTCATCATAACTGCAAACTGTCTTCATAGATTGACTTTAACATCATCTTGCTTGATCTTAAGTTAAATTAATCTTAGAATCAGCTTTCAAACAGAAATCGTTTTTGTCATTCGAACGCAGTTTCGTTTTAATCGCAGAAAGTTTTCCGCTGCACTAATTCACCCCCCCCCCCCCCCCCCCTCTTAGTGCTCTTGATCCTAACAGAGGACACTTAGCACTTTTACAATTCTTTCACACCTTAACACTTCAAGATTTTATTCACAGTTTGATACCCTTCCATGCAGAAAGGAATGAAATATTTATAAGCCCCAATGGCTTCAGAATTGGAGCCAAAAAGTGTCTCATCCCGGGTTTTCAAGGAACTAGCAATACCACCGCCAATACTAGGCGGTACTACTACCTAATACTCTGACATTGGGCGATACCACCGCCTAGTCTAGCGGTACTACCATCTAACAGAGCCTCAGAGACTAGGCTTTGGTAGTACCACCGCCTAATAGGGCGGTATCACCGCTTGGCAGCATTAACTGCCGGCAGTACTACCACCCAGACAACCTAGGAGACCGAGTCTTAAGCAGTGCCATCAACGGCCCTGGCTTGGGTCACTAAATGGGCCTTTCTCTTGGCCCAATTCAGTCCTAATTTGGGCCTAATTGGCCCTTGACTGAGTTAGTGGGATTATCTCCTAATCCTAACTCAATCTAAGTTATAACTATGATAATTAAGGCATTAACTAAACAATCTTTGTCCGGTATGTCAATCGATCTTCTAACATAGTCTCAACGCACTTCTAGTGAACTCTCAGCATGCTTTTGGTGAACTCCCGACAAACTCTTGGCGAACTCTCGACAAACTCTCAGCAAGCTCCTAACGAACTCTCGGTGAGCTCCCATCGAACTCTCAACGAACTCCCAATGAGCTCTTGGTGAACTCCCGACGAACTCTCGGCGAGCTCCCAACGAACTCTCGGCGAGCTCGCCGATGAGCTCTTTGGTTCCTTGATGAGGTATCTTTAAAGAACCAAAGAGTATATGCTTATTTATAAACATACAGACAATCTGGATGTGATTGGTTACTCAAATTCAGACTTCATCGGTTGTATTGATTCTCATAAGTCTATATCATGATATATTTTTATGATGGTTGGTGGAACTATTTCTTGGAGAAGCATCAAGTAGACCTTGATAGCTACTTCTACTATAGAAGTTGAGTTTGTCTCCTATTTTGAGGCTGCTTCACATGGTGTATGGCATAAGAGTTTCATTTTTAGACTTAAAATCATAGATTTTATTTCTAGGCCATTAAGAATTTTATGTGATAATTCAACTGTTGTCTTTATGGCTAAAAATAATAAAAGTGGACGTCAAAGTAAATACATTGACATTAAGTATTTAGTCATAAAAAAATATGTAAAAATAAAAGAAAATGGTCATTGAGCATATTAGCATTGAATTGATGATTGCTGATCTTTTGACTAAAGGCATGTCACCTCTGAAATTCAAGGATCATGTAGAGAAAATAAACTTGGATCCACTTTGTAATTATATTGAAACTCTTATATATATATATATATATATATATATATATATATATATATATATATATATATATATATATATATATATATATATATATATATATATATATATATATATATATATATATAGTGATATTTTCTCATTCATGTGTATATTAATTTGAGAAATTATATTTATACTATACTAAGAATAAACATAAGGTTTATTCATTAAGCAAAATTACCATACTAAGATTAATTCTCAATAAACTAAATACATCATGATACATGGATGATAATACTCGCTCTTAGAGGACTTATCACAATGATTCATGTATTTATTTCTTAAGAAAATTATTCAATAAAGATTAATTCAAATTATTAAGCTAAACATATGAACCAAGTGGGAGAATGTAACTATTCTCATCAACTTCATCATTCATTATCATCAATTTCTTCATTTATTATGATTTAAATATTTTAATTTTTCATTCATTATAAATATAACTGTTATTATTAAATATTTTATTTATTATTATTAAAATTCTTCATTATGGTCCAAATATTATAAATTTGAATTAATTCTTGAACGTTACGAAGTTGGTGATGATAAATATTCTTGATGGGAGAACGTCTATATAAATGATAGTTTTGGTTCCTGGGCTCTATCTCTCTCTTAAGTCTAAAGGATTTCCTACACCATCTAAAGTGAGAGTTTTAAGTCGAGAAGTGCTAAAATACAAAAAGAAACCATTGCTGAAATTCTCAACAATAATGGTTCGAGGTACACAATTTTCATTTCCACATTAGTTTTCTTGTGTTTCTATTATGGTGGTTTAGAAACACATTTTGGTATTAAATATTCTAACATTGCTATTATCCTTTCGGCCTTGTCCTCCCCTCTGACTTTGTTATCCTCCCAAACAATCTACCCAATGACAACGTCGGAGGCGATCCTCATCTCTTGCACCATCCCATTTCTCATATGGCCTACCCAACCATGTTGTTAGTGGTGATCCTCATTTCATGTACTGTCTCATTTCTTTTGCTTCACTATCTTGTCCAATGCCTTTAGCTTCGTGTAAGGTCGGTGGTTCTTTGCTGACAGTGAGGATCGAAATTATCATTTTATCATTTTTAATGTCATTTTTGTACGTAACAACATATACGGTATCTTCTTCGGTAGAGTTGACGGTATTGAGGAGAAGCATTGTTAAAATCTTTACTTTCATAAACATAAAGATATCAATATAATTTTTAAAGTGTAAATATCAAAATTCTAAACATAACTAACTACATGTGATAATATTTTTCATATATAATTACCCCTACCTTTAGTCATGCCTACCTCTCACTCTCCTCAACTGTAATCGCACTCCTTATCTTTCATCGTAATCACCATTCCTCTCCTCAACGACTACTATCGGTTCATCTACAACTTCCTTTTTTCTTTTTTTTTCTCAATTAATCTCACAATCTCACCTCCCCCTCTCCTTAGCCATCGCCTCTTTTGTTAGGAACGAGTCAGCACTAAGAGGGGGGGGGGGTGAATTAGTGCAGTGATAAAAATTACGTTGGTTCAAAATCTCGTTGCGATTAAACCCATTTTGAAGATATTAACTTGAAAGCATACAAACGAGTGTAGTGGATGTAAAGCAAGTAAAGAAGGGCAGTTTGTAGTAAATGTAAATTGCAAGAAGAAAATACAAACCGAGTTATAGTGGTTTGGTCGTCGTAACCTACATCCACTCCACTGATTCCTCTTCCGTCGAGGCCACCGGCATCCACTAACTATCTTCCTTTAATAGGCGAAGATCAACCTCCTTCTTACAACTCTATTCTCCTTTTGTAGGCTTAGGAGAGAACCTTTATACCCTCTTTTTACAAAGCTTCCCTCACACTCTCCCTTAGAACAGTCTCTAAACTTTAGGAGGAGGGACTCTATATTTTACAAGGGTTTTCAACTCTAGAAACATAGAGTTTTTGTTTACTTTTCTTGCTACTCTATACAGGAATAACTGGGGTATTTATAGACCCCAAGTTACTTCAAATCTTGGAGCCAAAATTTAAATCCTCGAAATTTTGGGGTACCAGCGATACCACCGCCTGCACTAGGCAGTACCACCACCTGTAGCCTAACACTAGGTGGTACCACCACCTAGTCTGATGGTACCACCACTAGAAGACTGTGTCTGGGTGGTACCACCACCCAAACTGGCGGTACCACTACCTGACACAGTCTCGGAGACTGTGCCACGACGGTGCCACCTATTGGGTCATGTTTGGGCCTTTCACTTGGCCCAACATAACCCAAACTTGGGCCCAACTATCCCCTAATTGGGTTGGCCCAATACCTTCCTAATTATTGTTAGGACCGGAGCGGCACTAACCAGGGGGGGGGGTGAATTAGTGCAACGGTAAAGTATGATAAATTTTCGACGATTTAAACACTTACGGAAACTTCGTACGATAAAAGCAATGTTTCATTTGAAACCGTTTCGATTGCATTTTAACTTGAAGGCATATGTAAGAAGGAGACAAAGAAGTAGAGCATCAAAGTGAAGATGGTTTACAGTAATATAAATGACAATAAGATAAATGCAAACCAGAGAAGACGGTAGTTTATAGTGGTTCGGTCAATCGTGACCTACATCCACTCCTCCGATTCCTCTTCCGTCGAGGCCACCGGCATCCACTAATGATCTTCCTTTACTAGGCGAAGATCAACTTCCTTCTTACACCCCTCTTACAACCTCTTACAAGTGGTTCACCCTTTTACAAAGATTTCAATGAAAAGAAAGGAGGTGAATACTCAATCTATTGAAAACAAGACTTTTCCTAAAGCTTTTCTCAACTTCTAGCTTCTCCAAAGGTTGTATTCTCTGCTGAGAAATGTGGGGTATTTATAGGCCTCAAGAGGATTCAAATTTGGGCTCCAAATTTTGAATTCTCTTGGGTTTCCGAGGCCAGCGGTGCCACCGCCTATTAGTGGCGGTGCCACCACCTGTCAGTGTCTGACACTGACAGTGGACTAGCGGTGCCACCGCTCAGTCAAGCGGTGCCACCGCCCAGCTCTCGGGTGCTGGGCGGTGCGACCGCCCAGTCTAGGCGGTGCCACCTCCTAGGCCAATTCAGCTCACTGGTTGGGCTCCAAACTTGGCCCAAACCAGTCCAAACTCGGGCCCAATTGGCCCCTACTTGGGTTATAGGATTAACACCTAATCCTAACCCTAATTAACATGCTAACTATGAATTTAAAGATATTTTCTAAGCTATTACAAAGTCCATAAGTCAATACTTCTTTTGGCGAGCTTCCGACGAACTTCCGACGGTCTTCCGATAAACTCTCGGAAACCATTCTGCGGACTCCCAGCAAGCTCCTAGACTTCACGATTTGATCTTGGCGAGTTCCAACGAGCTTCTTCGGCAAGCTCCGATCTTTCTTGGTGAGCTATGCGAACTTCCAACAAACCTTCCTGCGAGCTTCCGAAAAACCCTTTGGTAGGCTCCCTACTCATTCTCGGCTAGTTCCGGCAGCATTCCCGACGAACCTTCGGACTTCCGTCGAACTCTCGAACTCGCAACGAATCCTTCGCGCTTGACTCTGATACTTTATTTCACTTTATGTCTTCATTGTTAGCGTAGTTAATCCTGCACACACAAACCAAAACTCTACTCTGATCTAGACAATTATTACAAAGCGAATTGACATTCTGTTGCCCAGCACGTCATTGGTTGGCGCTTCATCCGATTCTTCAGCGCATCATCCTCTCTTGCGGCTTGTTGCCTAATCGGTAGTTGACCTCCACAACCCCGATATCCTTGGCGCAATTCCGCTCTTGGCCCGATGCCCGACGTCCGAAGCCTTCTGCCATCCAATATCCTAACGTGATCTCCTCCGACGCAACGTCAATTCTTCCTGCATTAACTTGTCTAATCCTGATCGAGTAGACCTGCATCATTCAAAATGCAGTTTAAATTATAAACACATGTCAAGTGGTTTCATCAAAAAAATACGAGATTCAACAATCTCCCCCTTTTTGATGATAACAACCACTTGATGACGGAGTTAACCTTAACTCCCGGAGTTTAAACAAACTCCCCCTATCAATATGGCTTATTGATAGAAACTTTTGGATTCAAGAATTCAAGCAACATGTCATCATAAACTTATGCATAACATGTCATGTCATCATACTTCTCCCCCTTTGTCATCAACAAAAAGGAGAAGTTCCTACTCTTATGTGTTTAGAGATAAAAAGTTCCATACATTGCATGAAAAACATAGTATCAAATTTTATCATCATGCAGTCGAGCAATTAAAGATGTGTAAGTTTAGCATGTTTGCTTTTTTTAAGATAACAATTAATTGCTTCTCTTTAGACTACAAGCTTGCAATTTTCATGATATGCAAGTTGCAAGCTAGCAAATTTTTGCTTCCTTTGCAATGTTTGAGCTAGCAATTTTGCTTCCGTAACAAGTTAGCATGTTTTGTATTTTGAGATAGGCAAGATAGCACATTTGCTTCTTTTGAGATAGCAACTCTTTTGAGATAGTGATCTTAGTAAATTTTACATCATGCAAGGTAGCAATTTTTGTGATGTTCAAGATAGTAAGTTCTTTCTTCTCTTTTGAGAAGTGCTATTTTTCACTTCCTTTACAAAGTGCAAGCTAGCAAAGTGTTTGAAAAAGTGAGCAAGTTTTGCCACATACAAGCTAGCAAAAATCTCGAAAGCAAATATAAGATAGCTTTCTTGTTGAAGTGTGTAAGCTATCGATTCTTGCTTCCTATTGTAATGTGCAGGTTGCAAGTCTTGCTTCTTGAGATAGGCAAGATAGTGATGTTCAAGAAGACAACTTTTGCTTCTTGAAATAAGCAAGTTAGCAATCTTTGCTACTTAAGATAGGCAAGCTAGCAATCAAGTTTTTGCATCTTCTTGACTTGTGCAAGCTAGCTATCTCCCCCTTTGTCATTGTCAAAAAGAAGGGAAGACCCTTTACATCAATTATGACAAAGGTAAGTATAAATCTTATTTGTGCATCATCATATTTTCAAATTAGAATATGCACATTTTTAAAAATCTTATATTCATTCATACACGATATTGAATAAATCGATCAACATTATGATGATATCATACATGATACTAAAATTTTTAACTATTTATCAACATTTTGATCATGATACCAAACATTCATCATTTAGAGTATTCATGATACAAAACATTAAATCAATATTTATAATACATCATTTTAGCAACAACTCATAGTATTTTAAATCATGATTTACATCATATGTAATACATCACATCATAATTAGAAAGCACAAGTATTGTATGCATTATTGCAAATCATAAACATTTCAAATCATCATGGTATTAATCTGTCAAATTGCATCATGCCATGCATGATCATAACTTTTTCCCATTTTATCATTGTAAACAAGAAAGAATAAGGGAAGAACAAAATAGTGCATAATATTTCAATTATTTCAAGGCATACAAGCCATAAATCCAATGGCATCATGTCATGAAGGATAAGACCTCTTGAATTACAAAAGACATGATTCATTTCATTAAATCACTTCTTTTTATAAAAAACAAAAATTGTAGGTGTACAAAGAAGAGATTGTGATTAAAAAAAATCTCAAGTAGTAAATCCAAGAAATCAAGATCATAATTTGAATACAATCTCATTTAAATTCAAATCGTCAAATTCATCAAAATCTCAACATTACTTTCAAGAGATTCAAAATGGTATACATAGATTTATCATAATAAACATCAAGATCAATAGGATAGAGAAGAATAAATTTTCAAGGAAAAAATATTTTCCTCTTTTTAGTTGTTTCAATTCATATGATTTTATTTTACTTATACCAAATAAAAATATGTATCATGTTTAAAAACGAAAGTGTAAGATTTATTTCAATAAAGATTAATAAGGCACTTTCATTTTGGTAAAAATCAATAATCCATAAATCATAAGATTCATCAAGCATAATTTCGAAATTTATTAAGCATGATCATTATGCATTACTTCAAATCAAACATGATTTCATTTATTTTCAAAATATTTATCACGATAGAGCATATAAGCCAAAGAAACTATTAAACATAAAGCATATTCATTAATGATGGTTTCATTGAGTATAAAGTATTTTCAACCAAAATCATTTGTTATTTGTTGTAGTCATACATTTTTCTTTTTAAGTGAATCTATCTTTTCATGCTTAGTTTGCATACAAAGGTCGTGCATCATTTTCGAAAGCAACTTTCATCATGGTATAAATCGATAATCCATAAATCGTAAAAGATCATTATGGAAATCATCAATAATCAATAAACTATAAATTACCCAAAACTCATCATCATCATGCATAGCTTCAAAAAATAAATTTATTAGGCATGATATCACATTTCATAAGGCATTTTTAATCAAGATCATTTTGTTTATCATAAACATACAATTTTCATTATTATTTTTAAAATTACTAGAATGATAAGCATGATTTCTAATTTTTTATTTTCATGTAATTAATCCTAAATTAAATTAAAAATAACTCATGAAAAGTATTATGTAATTTCAAAATAATTCAAGAGAGTTGAGTTACTTACCTTGTAGTCGAAGCTCGTCAAAGCCCAATTCGTTGTTTCACTTTTGGAAGTTCTTGATTCATCCTTGGGTGCCTTCCTTTTCTTTGGTCTCTTCCTCCATTCAAGTTCATTGTTTATTTTAGATTTTTGTTTAATAAATTTATTAAGATTTAGTGTTCGAAGTTTAAGTTCATCATTGTCCTCATCACTTGAGTCATCGCTCAAGTGGTATTCATTTGTCCGGAGTTCCAAATCCTTCCTGTTCTTTGAAAGGTGGTTCAAGTGTTCATTGTGTTCATCATGTGCATTGCGCACCATTTCATATGTCATCAATGAGCCGATAAGTTCTTCAAGTGGAAAAATATTTAAATCTTTTGTTTCTTGTATTGCCATTACTTTTGATTCCCAAGCTTTAGAAAGTGATCGTAAAACTTTACTAACAAGTTCAAAATTCGAGAAACATTTGCCAAGAGCTTGTAAACCATTGACGACATTCGTAAAACGGGTGTACATGTCAACAATGGTTTCGCTCGGCTTCATTCGAAAAAGTTCAAAATCATGTATTAAAATGTTAACTTTTGAGTCTTTGATTCTACTAGTTCCCTCGTGCGTGATTTCAAGTGTTCGCCAAATATCAAAAGTCGTTCCACACATTGAAATCCGATTGAACTCATTTTTGTCCAAAGCACAAAATAAGGCATTCATAGCCTTTGCGTTTAAAGAAAACATCTTCTTCTCCAAATCATTCCAATGGTTCATTGGAAAAGAAGACATTTCAAATCCATTTTCGACTATGTGCCATAAATTCAAATCCAAAGAAAGTAAGAAAACTCTCATTCGAGTTTTCCAATAAGTGTAGTTCGTCCCATTGAAAAAGGGTGGACAAATGAGAGAGTGACCCTCTTGAAAGCTGTAAAGAGCCATTTCTATTTGGGTGTTAAACCAAAGTAGAAAAACGTGGCTCTGATACCAATTGTTAGGACCGGAGTGGCACTAAGAGGGGGGGGGTGAATTAGTGCAACGATAAAGTATGATAAACTTTCGACGATTTAAACACTTACGGAAACTTCGTACGATAAAAGCAATGTTTCATTTGAAACCGTTTCGATTGCGTTTTAACTTGAAGGCATATGTAAGAAGGAGACAAAGAAGTAGAGCATCAAAGTGAAGATGGTTTGCAGTAATATAAATGACAATAAGATAAATGCAAACCAGAGAAGACGGTAGTTTATAGTGGTTCGGTCAATCGTGACCTACATCCACTTCTCCTATTCCTCTTCCGTCGAGGCCACCGGCATCCACTAATGATCTTCCTTTACTAAGCGAAGATCAACCTCCTTCTTACACCCCCCTTACAACCTCTTACAAGTGGTTCACCCTTTTATAAAGATTTCAATGAAAAGAAAGGAGTTGAACACTCAAGCTATTGAAAACAAGACTTTTCCTAAAGCTTTTCTCAACTTCTAGCTTCTCCAAAGGTTGTATTCTCTGCTGAGAAATGAGGGGTATTTATAGGCCTCAAGAGGATTCAAATTTGGGCTCCAAATTTTGAATTCTCTTGGGTTTCCGAGGCTAGCGGTGCCACCGCCTATTAGTGGCGGTGCCACCGCCTGTCAGTGTCTGACACTGATAGTGGACTGGCGGTGCCACCGCTTAGTCAAGCGGTGCCACCGCCCAGTCTAGGCGGTGCCACTGCCTAGGCCAATTCAGCTCACTGGTTGGGCTCCAAACTTGGCCCAAACCAGTCCGAACTCGGGCCCAATTGGCCCCTGTTAGGATCGGAGCGGCACTAAGAGGGGGGGGGGGGTGAATTAGTGCAGCGGATTAAAATGTTGGTTTTCGACAAATCTTTCATACGATAAGAACGAAACTTGAAAAGCTTAACTTGAAAGCGTATTCTTAAAGTTGTGCAGCAAAGGTAATAAGGAACTAAAGCATGTAAGAATGTTTGCAATAATATAAATGACAATATGTAAATGCAAACCAGAGATTACGCCGATTTTACAGTGGTTTGGTCAAATGACCTACATCCACTTGCGAGGCTCCTCTTCGATGAGGCTCCCACCTTCCACTAGCAAATCTCTTGAAAGGGAAGGGTAAATACTTCTCTTACAACTTTTACAAGCGGTTCACTCTCTTACAGATTTTCAGCAAGAAAGAATGAGGTGAACACTAGCAAATTGAAAACAAGACTAGCAAAGACTCTTTTAAGACTTTTCTCTCAATCACTTGTTGCTCAAAAAGTTGTGTTCTCAGCTGAGACTTGAGGGGTATTTATAGGCCTCAAGAGGATTCAAATTTGGGCTCCAAAAATTTGAATTCTCTTATGTTCCCGATGCTGGCGGTGCCACCGCCCAGCCAAGCGGTGCCACCACCCAGCGCTCGGGTGCTGGGCGGTTGCGGTGTCACCACCCAGCTCTCGAGTGCTAGGCGGTGCCACCGCCCAGCCTAGGCGGTGCCATCGCCTAGGCCAATTCAGCTCACTGGTTGGGCTCCAAACTTGGCCCAAACCAGTCCGAACTCAGGCCCAATTGGCCCCTACTTAGGTTATAAGATTAACACCTAATCCTAATCCTAATTAACGTACTAACTATGAATTTAAAGACATTTTCTAAGCTATTACAAAGTCCGTAAGTCGAGACTTCTTCCAGCGAACTTCCGGCGAACTTCCGGCGGTCTTCCGATAAACTCTCGGAAACCATTCTATGGACTCCCGGCAAGCTCCTAGACTTCACGATTTGATCTTGGCGAGTTCCGATGAGCTTCTTCGACAAGCTTCGATCTTTCTCGGCGAGCTCCGCGAACTTCCAACGAACCTTCCGGCGAGCTTCCGAAAAACCCTTCGGCAAGCTCCCTACTCATTCTTGGCTAGTTCTGGCAGCATTCCCGATGAACCTTCGGACTTCCGTCGAACTCTCGAACTCGCAATGAATCCTTCGTGCTTGACTCCGACACTTTGTTTTGCTTTATGTCTTCGTCGTTATCGTAGTTAATCCTGCACACACAAGCAAAAACTCTACTCCGATCTAGATAATTATTATAAAGCGAATTGACATTCTGTTGCCCGACACGTCATTGGTTGGCGCTTCATCCGATTCTTCGGCGCATCGTCCTCTCTTGCGGCTTGTTGCCCAATCGGCGGTTGACCTCCGTAATGCCGATATCCTTGGCGCAATTCCGCTCTTGGCCCGATGCCCGACGTCCGAAGCCTTCTGCTATCCAATATCCTAACGTGATCTCCTCCGGCACAACGTCAATTCCTCCTGCCTTAATTGTCTAATCCTGATCGAGTAGACCTGCATAACTCAAAATGCAGTTAAACATAAACATAATTATCAATTTGTTTCATCATCAAAATACGAGATTCAACAATCTCCCCCTTTTTGATGATGACAACCAATTGATGACGGAGTTAAACTTGACTCCCGGAGTTTAAACAAACTCCCCCTATCAATATGCCATATTGATAGAACCTTGAATTCAAACTGAATTCAAGTCATTGCAATATTCATCATGAATACTTGCAACACGTCATTATGAACTCATGCATAGACTTATGCATATCATGTCATCAACATACTTCTCCCCCTTTGTCATCAACAAAAAGGAGAAGTACAACTATTCTTTGTGTTTGTAATATAAGTTCAACTCATTGCATGAAAAATATAATATTAAGTTTTATCAACATGCAGTTTTGAAGCTAGAAAATTTAGCAAGTAATGCATCATGCTTAGGACATTCAAGCTATCAAGTTTTAGATATGCAAGTTTTACAGCATACAAGATAGCACTTTTGGTAATGTTCAAGATAGCCAGTTCTACATCATGCAAGCTAGCAATATTGAGATGTTCAAGAAAGCAACTCTTGCTTCTTGAAATATGCAAATTTGTCAAGTTTTGCTAGATGTGCAAGTTAGCATTTTTGCCTCTTAAGATAGGCAAGATAGCACATTTGCTTCTTTTGAGATAGCAACTTTTTGCTTCTCTGTAGACTACAAGCTAGCAATTTTTACGATATGTAAGTTTCACAATATACAAGCTAGCAAAAATTTCGAAAGCAAATGCAAGATAGCTTTCTTGTGTAAGCTCATAATTCTTGCTTCCTATTGCAATGTGTAAGTTGCAAGTTTCTATCACCCCTCTATAAGTCTTTTGATCAAAACATTCTCCATTAATGTCTATATCTAATTTTCTAGAAGTGTTTGTTGGTGTATTAATAGCCTTAGCACTGTCCATATTAAATTGTTTTAATAAATCTAAATCATACTTAGTTTGATAAACAAAGGTTCCATCACTAAGTTGCTTAATTTTCAATCCTAAGAAAAAAGTTAATTCACCCATTAAACTCATTTCAAATTCTTGACTCATACTATTGGCAAAAGATTCACACAGACTCATTTGAAGAACCAAAAATGATATCATCAATATAAATTTGAACTATAAAAAAAATATTTTTAAAATATTTAATAAATAATGTGGTATCAACCTTGCATTTCAAAAAATCATTCTTAATTAAAAAGAAACTAAGTCTCTCATTCCAAGCCCTTGGAGCTTGTTTCAAACCATAAAGAGTGTTAGACAATTTAAAAACATGATTCAGAAAAGTAGCATTCTCAAATCCAAGTGGTTGTTTAACATAAACTTCTTCAAAAATAAAACCATTAAGAAAAGTACTTTTAACATCTATTTGAAATAACTTAAAAATATTCTAACTAGCATAGGCAAGAAGTATCCTTATAGTTTCTAATCTTATCACAAGAGTGAATGTTTCTTTATAATCGATACCTTCTTCTTAGTTGAAACCTTTGGCCACTAATCTAGCCTTGTTTCGAACCACGATACCAAGTTCATCTTGCTTGTTTCTAATGACTCATTTAGTGCTAATTATAGTGTGGTCACTAGGTCTAGGAATAAGCTTCCACACTCATTTATCTCAAATTGATTTAACTCTTCATGCATTACAAAATCCCATAATTTATCTTTTAGAGAATCATTAATGCATTTCAGTTCAATTAGAGACAAAAAGGCCGCATTCACACAAAAATTTTTAAAAGAAAAATGAGTTTGAATACCTTCTAATGTATCTCTAATGATTAGCTCCTTAGGATGAGCATCTACATACTTTCATTCCTTAGATAATGATTCTTTGAAAGAAGATGCATCCAAGTTGCTTGGGGGAAGAGAGTTTTCATTCAAATTTAAAGCATCAAAATTAATTTTCTTAATTTTTGAAAATCTCATTAAAAACAACATAGATTGATTCCTCAATAACTAATGTTTTTTTATTGAAAATACGAAAAGTTTTAGAAATAGAAGAATATCCAAGAAACATACCTTTGTCGGATTTTGCATTAAATTTTTCTAAGGTATACTTTTCATTTAAAATAAAATATTTACAATAAAAAATTTTAAAATATAAAATTTTGGATCTTTTATTGTTCTATAACTTATAAGGAGTTTTAAAAAATAATAAATTTATGAGAATCATATTCATGATATAGTATGTTGTTTTAACGGCTTCGACCGAAAAGGATACCTTTCAATACCACCTTAATGCCACATGACTTAACCTCGAGTCTCGTGGGGATGGCATACTAGTGGCAGGCAACCTCCATTTAGTAAGCACGTTAACGTCTCGTGGTTCCATGCTATCTAGCCTGTTAGAGCTAGCCCTAGGATATTTACCAAAGGGTAATTTTGGCAACCCAACAAAGACAATAAAGCGGAAAGAATAAAAGCGACAAGAACACCAGAACACCAGATATACGTAGTTCGGTCAATTGACTTTGACCTACATCCACGAACGAAAGAGGAGCAAATTACTACTGCAAAAGAGGAACAATTACAAATGCCTTAGGAAGATGTTCCTAGGCCATAAAACACCCGAAAATACTAAACAAGAAAAACCAAACTATAAGTCCAAACTATTTAACTGAGTATAGACTTAAACCAAAGTAAACACTTAGGTTTTTCTTGTGGTGCCTGTGGTGCATCTGACTTCAAAGCTCAGGCCCTTATTTATAGTTCCAAGATGAGACAACAAGTCTGATTTTCCCGATGTGGGACTATGGGACTTGCCAAACTAACAAATCTCCACCTTGGCATGTTCCAACAAAACTTGCTCCACCTTCTTCATAAAAGCCCCAACGGGCAATCACCAACAATAAACACCAACCAAGTCCAAGCACTTCTTGAACTTGTAAACTGAAACAGGCTTCGTAAGCATATCAACTGGATTGTCCTTCATATGAATTTTCTGAACAAGGACTTTCCCCTCAGCAATGGTATCCCATTTGCATCCAACAATTTTCTTATCCGAATGCGGCTTCACAAGATCCCAAGTTCTATTCCGATGAAGAGATTAATTCTTCGCAATCAACCACTTAGCGGAATTATCACAAGAAACAGCATCTGAGTAGGAAGTAGGCTCACCAACTTCACTTGTCTCTTCTGCAACAAACAAAGCAACCAAATTTACATATCTTTGTGGTGGTCGAATATTTCTCCTTGGTCTATCCTTGGCTATGGAATATTGCTCTTCCTCTGGATCATCTGCGTCAGTAGACTCGGGACCATCTATTGGCATTCTTTGAGTAGAAGAGTTCGACTTAAAAGAATCTGAACTACCAATCTCAAGCTCCACCTGCTTCTGCGCACTATCATTTGTACAACTAGTAGAATCTTCTTTGGAAGATAACATAAACAATTCATCAAAAGTAACATCTCTACTGATTATAAATTTTAGGGATTTGGGATCAGAACACCATAATCTGTATCCTTTCACCCCATAAGCATACCCAAGGAAAATGCACTTTTTAGCCCGAGGCTCTAATTTTTCTTCATTTACATGCATGTATGCTGGACACCCAAAAAATTTTAAATCAGAATAATCAGCAGGAGTACCTGACCAAACTTCCTCCGGAGTTTTAAAGTTAAGTGCTGCAGAAGGAGCGCGGTTGATAACGTAACAGGCCATATTAATCGCCTCTGCCCAAAAGTCCTTTGTCAACCCTGCATTTGAGATCATACACCTCGCTCTCTCCAAGAGTGTTCTGTTCATACGTTCGGCCACACCATTTTGCTGAGGCGTCATTCTAACAGTGCGATGCCGAACGATTCCTTCATTTTTGTAGAATTCTTCAAAATCACCTTCACAAAATTCCATGCCATTATCTGTTCGAAGCCGCTTAATCTGTTTACCTGTTTGTTTCTCAATCAAAGCCTTCCATTGTTTAAATGTTAGAAAAACATCATTTTTATGCTTCAGAAAATAAACCCAAACTTTCTTGGAATAATCGTCAATGAAAGTCAACATATACTTGGCACCACCCTTAGATTGAACATGAGCTGGACCCCAAAGGTCTGAATGAATATAGTCAAGAGTACCTTTCGTTTTGTGAACTGCTGGAGAAGTGAAGCTGACTCTTTTTTGCTTTCCAAAAATGCAGTGTTTACAAAAGTCTAGTGGCCCAGTACTCTGTCCGCAAAGTAGACCCCTTTTGCTCAATATGCTCAAACCTTTTTCGCTCATATGACCCAAACGCATATGCCATAATTTGGTGATGTCAGAATCAGACAATGATGATGACGAAACTGCAACTGAACCTGTGACAGTAGTTCCCTGCAGAATATACAAGCTACCAGACCTACAAGCTTTCATAACAACAAGAGCACTTCTAGAAACTTTCATAACTCCACCTTCAGCTGTGTATTTACACCCAAGGGCCTCTAGGGTGCCTAAAGAGATGATATTCTTTTTTAAATCAGGAACATGTCTAACATTAGTGAGCGTCCTCACAATACCATCATGCATTCTAATTCAGATTATGCCTCTACCAATAACATCACATGCGGCATTATTGCCCATCAAAACAATTCCACCATTACAAGATTCATATGTGGAAAACAAATCCCTATTGGGACACATGTGATAAGAACAACCTGAATCTAAAATCCATTCATTTTTAGACATCATCCTGTCATCAATAGCAGAGAAAATATTTCCAACAATCTCATCAGTTGCTACACTAACTTCAGCGGATTCAGTAGTTTTTTCAACAAATTTTTCCTTTTGCTTTAATTTATTTTTCAATTTAAAGCAATGAGATTTAATGTGCCCCATTTTATGACAATATCTGCATTCCAAATTTCTATGTCTGGATTTAGATCTAGATTTAGATCTACTACTGTCAAATTCTCTTTTATCCATTCTCCCCCAACCAGACCCTTAGCCTGATTCTCTCTACTTTCCCCAGTGATATTCCTGTCTATCTGCTCCTTAGATTTCAGTGCAGATTTAATTTCTTGATAAGAAACTGTTTCTTTTCCATAAATCAAAGTATCACGGAAATGCTTAAAAGATTGGGGAAGAGAACACAAGAGTAACAAAGCCTTATCCTCATCATCAATTTTTGCATCTATATTCTCTAAATCCATAACCAAAGAATCAAACTTATCAAGATGCGAGAGTATAGATGTACCTTCAATCATCCGAAGCATATACAGACTCTGCTTCAAGTAGAGACGATTCTCCACTGTCCTCTTCATGTACAAGGCTTTAAGCTTGTCCCACATGCTCTTAGCCGTAGTCTCCATAGCTACCTCCCGTAAAACCTCGTCAGAGAGATTTAGAATGATGCTTGATCGGGCCCCCAGGATATTTACCAAAGGGTAATTTTGGCAACCCAACAAAGACAATAAAGCGGAATGAATAAAAGCGACAAGAACACCAGATATACGTGGTTCGGTCAATTGACTTTGACCTACATCCACGGACGAAAGAGGAGCAAATTACTACTGCAAAAGAGGAACAATTACAAATGCCTTAGGAAGATGTTCCTATGTCATAAAATACCCAAAAATACTAAACAAGAAAAACCAAACTATAAGTCCAAACTATTTAACTGAGTATGGACTTAAACCAAAATAAACACTTAGGTTTTTCTTGTGGTGCCTGTGGTGCATCTGACTTCAAAACTCAGGCCCTTATTTATAGTTCCAAGATGAGACAACAAGTCTGATTTTCCCGATGTGGGACTATGGGACTTGCCAAACTAATGTGGCAAAAAGTTGTTGAGTCCCGGACTGGTGCTGATTAGCAACAATTACGCCCAAGATTAAAGCTTCAAGTTCACATGAATAGTGCATCATTTGGAGGTAACAACACTAAGTGTCCACGGTAAAAGGGACTTCATATGTACATCACAACACAAACACAAGCACTTAGAATATATCCGACCTGTTCGACTCATTTATTGACCTAAGCATCAATGAAGTATTGTTGGGAGTGACGTAATGTAATTTTGTAAGAATCAGGACGAGGATAAAGAAGTTTGACTTCAAACTAGCTTTAAAAAGGAATTAGGTTAGATCTGAATTGGCTATCACCTTGAATAATCAAAAACTGACTTAATAATTCCTAGATTGCGTTCCCAATCATAAAATTTAGTTAGGCTAAAATGAGATATATATATATGTATATATATGTATATATGTATATATATATGTATATATGTATATATATATATATGTATATATGTATATATATGTATATATGTATATATATGTATGTATATATATATATATGTATATATATATATATATGTATATATATATATATATATGTATATATATATATATGTATATATATATATATGTATATATATATATATGTATATATATATATATGTATATATATATATATGTATATATATATATATATATATATACACGAAATAGAGAAAGGTGAAACTCAACATGTCAACAAATTAAGAATGTCTCACCAAGATTTGAAGCATGATTTGGGTTGAATCAATGAGTTTGGATTATGGTTTATACCTCTAGTCATTTGTCCCCAACATAAAAAAATTGCATATAGTTATGATAAATATATTGATTGGAAAAAAATATCTACGTACAAAAATAAGACGGTATGTATTAAGTCTAGTCTTTCTTCTTTCTTTGATAGATATTTCACGTATTATGCCAGGTAAGATGTCATGCTCATCTTTCCAACAAATGACACGAACACGGAGAGGTGAAGGCTACTTGAGCTGGAACGAAGGTTGATTATTTACCTGTCGAAGTAGGTTCAAGTGAGCTTTTATCAAGACTGCAGCTTTTCTGATTGTATTGACATGGGAAAGAAAGAAGTAGGGGATAAATCAATAGTCAATATATGTGCAGACAAAATTGATCCAAACACTTTTTGGACACAAATAAATCATCACATAAGAATTTAAAGCAAAGGGTTGAATCTCCTTCCCAAGAGAAAAGTGATGAAAGAACAGAAACGAAAAGACGAGATTTATATCATACTTCACTGGTCCTCTCCCTCTTAACAGTTTATTAATTAATGCTCTTCCAGGCAAGGACATGAGTATATAATCAAAGAGCAAGAGTTTAAAATATATAGCAGGGTAGAACAGGACTGCACTTTTAGGGAGAAGATATATGCTGCCCAACTCTTCCCCTCCTCCTTCCCCTCCCACCATAAAAAGCCCCATACTTCTTTGAGTTGCTTCGCACAAACCTGATCTATGGCAGCAGCAGCAACATGCGAGAACCGACAGCAAAAAACGTTCGACAGCGAGCTCAATAATTTAGCAATCCGAAGGCAAACCAAAAAGAATCTTTCGCAAAACAGATATCAGCAATTTTAATGGAGGAACCGTACCCAAGATTTTGTCGTAAAAGCTGGTCTGGATGCATTACCGTCTTCCACAAGATCAACTCCAGATGTAAGGATTATTGCCCTTGAATCTTCATTAGTTTGGTCTTGAAGGTTGCATTACGATACCAATCATTAATTTCTTGGTCTTCAACTCCAGATGTAAGTACTAATTTTCACATAGGAATTGTGAAAGCCTTCGATCTAAAAAGGATTTTGGAACCAGAATATTAGATTTTGAGGGTTAGAGGGAGACAACTTACACCTAAAAATCTTTCCATATCCGTACGGATCAGAAACAAGCAAAGAGACATGAAGAGGTGAACACTCGCTAGATGTAACATTTTTACCAAAGATTTTTTGTCTTTTATGTACGTCATTATGAGAATATATACCATGTCAATTTTTTCATCAGTTGTTAATGATGGAAAATATATGATTGTGGTACCAAGATCATTTCTAAAGATGCCAAATGTATCATTGTAGACTATAAAATGATAATGCAATCACATGGAAAAAGTTAACTTTTCAATGCCAGAATAGATCAATAATTGGATTTCCCCCTCTAAAGCCAAGGCAGACATCCAAACTTACCAGCACCAGAGAATCATAAAAATTTTCCAAATTGAAATGTCTCTATTTAGTTACTATTGGACTGGTTAACACTCTCTACAACCTTTATAGCATATCAAACCCTAATTAAAGATGATGCTTCATCTCTTTTCCCCTATCCAATTGTCATCATAGCTTCCAGAATGAGGCAGTGGCATAACAACAACTTAAGACACAAAGGACAGTGAAGAAAAAATCTGAGCTTAATCATACTTGATTTGACAATACAAGATCTGCAAATAAATAGAAGCAGTACCTTCAAACAGAAATTTACATGGCAAATCCATCAACAAACAGGACTGACTTCTGAAGCTTCCTCACTGGAAGCCAATACTAGCTGTGGAGAAACAACACCTTCCTTTCTTGCCTTCTTGCGCTCCCGCTGCAGTCGGAAATACTCCCTTTTTCTTGCTTTGTAACTATTTGGATTTTCTGGCTGTTCAACACGTGGATAAACACTAACCTGTTGATATTACATCATCAATTATTCAATAAGTCTATATCAACCAAGAAAGAAAAGAGCAGTATTCTGCCTGTGTTCCAGGCTAACCTTTTTCTTGTCCGGTCCAAATTTCTCGAACTTAACCAGCCCGTCTATCAAAGAGAAAATAGTATGATCCTTGCCTAGTCCAACATTGTTCCCAGGATGAAACTGAAACATTGGACAAATCACATATCTAAAGCAAATATTTCGATAAGATGCCATTCCTTGTAAGTAATGCCAACCAACCATAAATATGAGAGATTCAAATCAGGTAATTCCTGACCTTCGTTGGCAGAAAGTAAATTTGCAATAATAAATCGAAGATGCCTTAAGAGAAAATGTTGACCATAACCAGAAGTTCTAAATGGAACTAACCAAGTAGAACAGCTATATCATCGAAAGCATAAACACACATTGAAGAAACTTATGCATCATTATATGCTGAAGCAACACAAACAAGTATAGGCACAAAGACCAAAAATGCTATAAAAGAACATGAATGATTTTCTTTCAGCAGCTTCTGGTTTTACTTAAAGAAACCTTTCATCAAAACTTTAGTGATAAAGAAATGTAGGTCCAGGGACTTGCAGAAAGATATACAGTACCATTATGAATCCACAGAAGACAATCTCTCTCTCAACTCTCTCTATAATTAAAAGGAAAATGTCAAATGTTTATTTGTTTATGCCATAAAATGTGTGCTTCAACTAAAGCAGTTAGACTTCTTCAGTAAGATGTAACACCTAAGCAAAGTAGAGGTCAATTTATTACATCCTGATTATTCTTATTATATATGGCATGGAAATAAAGAACAAACTAATCCAACTTAAGAATATATTTTCAGAAAAACATTGTGTTTGACACTTCACTATTGCTACATCAAACCCTAGATATCAAAATGTTTCACTTGCATTATTTTATTTATCTTCTCACCAAATAAGAAAGAAATGAGAATTTTCTCAATTAGCCACTTTGAGTTGGTGTGCATCCTTTTCTCTTTTGACTAGAATATTAGCAAGCTTAGAGCAACAGTTGAGGATCCTTAGTTGCTTGAGCTATATACACATAACCAAGAAGATAGATTAACATACCCAGCCTTGGCACACATATTGTGCTTGAACTTCACCATGAATAAATGGTTAAAGATGTTCGGTCCATAGATTAACAAATTCATCAGGTTCAGCCCATAAAGATGTCCAGTCCCTCTCAATCTTGTACAGGGAAAATATGCTTTGATGTATTCCAACTTAATTATTGGTTGAAGATGGAACATATTAGGATTGGCTAGTCGACTATAGCTCAGTCCAAGGTGGCTATGCTTGGGCTAAGTAGTAGAAAAAGACCATCCAGTCTAGATGCTAGAATCCTCTAGAACCATTCAGGCTCGACTGAACTTGGTCTTCTCTAACTGATTTATAATGTAGTTGATACTGTTTGGTTTTGTACGCAAAGTGTAGGTTCAACTAGCCAATCCTAATATGTTCTATCTTCAACCAATTCCAACTTAATTGCAGACAGTTCTAATTGATTCAGGCAAATTCTAATTGATTTTAGCAGGTTCTAACTGTACTAGAAAGATTCCAAACAACTTTTGTCATTTTGGTCAATTTCATTGGTTGAAAAAACAAGCTACTCTCATAATCACCAGTTACCGATCTTGATCCTAACACGGTACTTGAGTTTAATACCATGGATCATGTTGTATACATCAGTTACATATATTTTATCAACCCTCAAGATCCATCTCTTGTAGCACCCCTCTCCTCTACTATCCCAGTATATGCCATAACAGCACCAAAACACTCTACAAAATTATTCTACACAACATCAAATTATTGTATGTTATTTTTGCTTTCTTAACTGCCTAATTTGACATAACATAATAAGAAGAAAAAGTTACAAACATTCACCATCCTATTGATTATCTCAATAGGGTTTAGACCAAAGTTTTTAATTTCAAATAATACCGTCCGTACCGGATGGTACATATTGGTCTGTTAGCAAACCGGTACACAGATCGCCTACTACCAGGCGGTACCGTCGATTGAGGTTGTTTCCGCCCTGTTATCGTCTTAAATCGGCGGTGACCGAGGGAGAAGAAAGAAGAGGGGTGACCGATGGAGATGAAAGAAGAGGGAGAAGGGGAAGAAAGAACAGAGAGAAGAAGAGGAGAACCTGCGCCGCTCTCCCTCCTCGTCTGTCGACGACTTCTTATCTGCGCGAGGAGAAGAATCCTAGGCATCACGGGGAGAAGAGAGGCGACGTCGCCTCGCCTCTCTTTTTACTTTTATATATATATAAAAGGTTTTTTTTTACTTATATATATATATATATATATATATAAAGGCGACGTTGTCTCTCTTCTCCCCACATGAGGCGATGTCGTCCCTCTTCTCCCCACATAAGGCGACGTCACAGATTTTTTTTTTTACTTATATATATAGGCGACGTCACCCCGCGTGGGGAGAAAAGAGGCGACATCACAGAAAAAGATTTTTTTTTACTTATATATATATATATATATATATATATATATATATATATATATACACACACGCACACACACACAAAGCGGTATACCGAAATATACCGCTTAGTATACAGTACCATACCGTACCGAGCGAATCTCAAAACTCCGGTACAGTACGAAATTTCAATCCTTGGTTTACACCTATCATGTCATATACTAAAAGGTCCATCCTTATCCCATCAACACTAACAAGCATTTGGAGTCCACGATCCATTCCCATGAGACAAGTAAAATGGTTTAACAGTTTCATCAAGAATATGTCCCTCAACTTGTGGGCTATTCAGATATATCATCTTATAGTTCAATAAGCGACCACTTTACATAGACATTGGCCATAATTGTGGGCATGTGGTCTGAATCTTTTCAACTTTGTCAAAAAAAAAAAAAGTTAAACAAATATTTGAACACATGATGGCTAGTGATGTATATATGAAACCACCACAGTTATATTCTATCAAATTTTATTTTTAAAGATAAGCAGTTATCCAAGGCCAAAGAAAACACCGGATCAAAGTCACATGGATTTAATGATTATAAACAGAGATAAACCTGCTAGTCTTCATAATTATGCTTGCTTATGACATATTCAGGACATGTTGCCAATGTTGATCTTCTGCAACAGGTTGGTTGACCTGATATTCAGCACATAAAAGCTTCTTTATGATATATGTGTAACCCAGAAGACCAGCAACTGACAATCACATATCATGCCTGTTTATGACAATTTTAGCATGAATAAATTAAATAAACAGAGTTTCAGATAGGCTGAAATATGCTGATACCACATTGCTAAGGCTATCCCCAGTCAATCTCATGCAGAGAAGCATATGGTTTTAGGTGCACACATGACACACTTAAACCAACCTAGCCAAATTGAACCTATACTTTGATATAAAAACAAACAATATCTACTATCAAGCAGCAAATCAGACCAAGTTCCAAAACCAGGCTCAAGAAGATTTTTTTTAATCAGAGTTCAAGCAAAGCTGATCCCAAGACAAGATTGAGCTACACATAGACCAAATCTTGACTACCAATTTGGGGTGGCAACTTAAGCAAACCCCATGAGTACTGATTAACCATCTTGATCCTAAATCCTGTAGTTAAACTCAATCCAAAAGGTTCAATATCTTAAAGGAATGGGAATAATAAAACCTCCATAGTAGGCTCAGTCGGGAGATAGAGTTCCCTTAACATCTGTCTGCAGTCTTAAAGAAAACACCATATCAAAATCACATCGTATGCCATCCATTTCAACGATGAGTAACAAAGAGAAACACGTTGCCCTTACGTCCACATCAAGGTGTGAGAACAATCACTGATAATCCAATGGACTTGTAGAATTATCACTAATGATCCACTAATCCAGTAGAATGCTAGAACCATCCAGCTTCTCCCCTTTACATAAATCAAATTTCCTCCATGCCAACTCTAAAATGACTTTGTTCTCATCTCCCCCTCACCCCGCTATCATATTCGACATATCAAATGAATGGCGGTGGCAATCCACCTGAGTACTCAGGGAACAACACCTTAATTTTCCGTGATTTGATTCCTTTCGTACAAAATGCAATGCAATCATGACCGCAGAGAAAAAGAAAGATGAAACCGAATGCGGAACTTGCTAGTGACGGGTTGAGTTCAGTAACAGAGTTCTCATTAGGATCTGTTACGAACATAGCAATGGCTGAAACATTAACCAATTCTATATTAAAAAATCTATCATCCAGCAGAAAGATTCAAACAAGAACTGAGGTCTGTTACCTTGGTTCCGCGCTGCCGCACGATGATGGCACCAGGCTGGGCGACCTGATCGCCGTAGATCTTGACGCCGAGCCGCTTCCCCCTGGAATCACGGCCGTTCTTGGTGCTACCGGCCCCCTTCTTGTGCGCCGACTCGATCGTCAGCGGGGACCTCGTGGGGAAGGAGATGGAGGTACCGCTGCCGGAGCGGGGCAGCCCGAGGTCACCCCTGAGGTAAGAAGATGCTGAGCTCGACCCCAAGGAGAGTCCCTTGAAGGCGCCTACGAGGTTGAAGGCCACGGTCGCCATGAAAACTAGGCCTTCTTGTTTCTCTGGTTCACCAGAAGGAGGGATAGCCTTATCTCGCTGGAGATAAGAGGGCAAACCCCAGGAGCTATTGGAAGGAAAACGGTAACCCTACGACTTGCGGTACGACACAGTTAGGTGTCCCCCACCACACTCGTGCATTCGATATGCACCTCATTCTCGAGTGGTCATTTACGTCGCTGTCTGTAGTTAGACATAAGATCTGAAACCTATTAGAATTCACTAAATGTACGAAACCTATAAATGCGTACAACAAGATTACTCCTAACAACCAGAGTCAAATTATTGATAAATCCATCCGTAGAATCAATGGTTTGTTAAAGCACTTTTTATCCCCAATTAGAAATGCCATGTTGATCAATTCTATGCTTAATTTCATTCCTCCTCTCTATTGCTAGTTGTTGGACCAGTAATAGATTTGCTAACAGCATCTTTAAATTCAGCAAACATTTGTTTAGGATAACGCTTCTTTGCATAGAAAACTCAAACTTCTTAGTTGGGATAATATTTAAATAGGTAATATCACATAACCGTTAGATTATATGATCATATTTAATTAGATAAGATATATTATATATTTTATTAAATTCTGATTATGATTATTGATTAATAGAGAAAAAACTCTTCATGGAAAAGCTCTCCGAATTACTGATCCTAGATCATCTACTCTCATCTATAAAAGGATAGGATCTCCCAGTGACTTAGTGCGGAGACATGAATATGTGACATTATTAAGTGATTACAGATCTTCTCTTCGTATGAACCAATTATTGAGAGATTATATATCTTCGGTCATCTTCTCTTTGTCTCTAGTTCATTATTCATAACGGTTCTATAAAAATATATGAAGAGAGGAGAAAATGAGTCTAGCTTTTTTTTTTCTTATACCAATTTATATTCTTTCTCTTGCTTGTGACTTTTGCTTATGATTACTTGCTTATTATTCGCTTTACTCACAACCATTACTCATACTCAATATTTGGTTAATTATATTTTTATATAGATTTTATGATCAAACTTTAAAGATGATTAAATATAGTACTAATTCATCCATCGCCACTCTCCCTCTTAGTGCCATTAAGATTCTAATAATTGATATCAGAGCAAAGTTCTCTCATTTATATTAATACCTAAGAAAAAATAAATAATATTTTTAATCAATTAAGAGGGACACTCTATCATACATCTTCTCATGTTTAATGGGACATATTATATTTATTGGAAAACATGAATGAAAATTTTTTTACTTTTAATAAATTTTGATTAATAGAATATTATCGAGTTTGGCTTTCTAAAATCTTCTAAACCAATAGATAAATGAAATAATTTTGATAAGAGAATATTTTATTTAAATGCTAAAACTATGAATGCTTTATTTTGTGCTTTAGATAAAAATAAGTTCAATCGAGTTTCAACCTATGACACTCAATATGATATATGACAAACACTTGAAATCACTCAAAAAGATACAAATAGAGTAAAAAAATTCAAAATTAATCTTTTGCTTCATAGTTATATATTAAAATTTTAAATTTTACAATAGTAGTACTGTTAGAGCCTATAATTACGGTGGTAGTATCACCCAATATCGGTAGTAATACCGTTTTTACCTCGAAATTCAGAGATTTAAATTTTTTGGCTCTATTTTTAAGCCTTTTGAGTCTTATAAATATCTCACTCCGGCTTAGTCGATTGGGCATCTATTTCTAAGTTTGTGAAGTGTTATAGATCTCTCCTTGAATATTGTTTGTCTCTTTCTCCCTTTTGAGTTAGTTGTGATACTAATTATAGGAGGTGGGAGATCTTTTGTAAAATAGTGAGCGTAGAAGTTCTCTCCTAAGCTTATAAAAAAAAAAGTTATAACAAAGGTGGTTGATCTTCGCTCATTAGAAAGAAGATCGGTAGTGAAAAACGATGGCCTTGAGAGAAGAGGAATTGAGAGTAGATGTAGATTGGGAAGACCAAACCATTATAAATTGATTTGTTTTCCTTCTCTTACTTATGACTTTTGCTTGTGATTACTTACTTATTATTTACTTACTTGCAACCCTTACTCAAACTCAATATTTAGTTAATCATATTTTTTATATAGATTTTAAGATCAAACTTTAAAAATGACTAAACATAGCACCAATTCATCCCTCACCACTCCCCCCCCCCCCCCCCCACCCCTCTTAGTGCCATCAAGATTCTAACAATTGGTATCAGAGCAAGTTTCTCTCATTTAGAATAATACCCAAAATCGAATAAATGATATTATTAATCAATCAAGAGGAGCACTCTATCATACGTCTTCTTATGTTTAATGGGACAAATTATACCTATTGAAAAACATGAATGAGGATTTTCCTACTTTTAATGAATTTTGATTGCTAGAATGCTATCAAGTTTGGCTTTCAAAAATCTAATGAATAGAATGATTTTGATAAGAGAATGTTTTCTTTAAATGTTAAAACTATGAATGCTTTATTTTGTGCTTTAGATAAAAATGAGTTTAATCAAGGTTCTGTTAGGATCGGAGCGGCACTAAGATGGGGGGGGGGGGTGAATTAGTGCAGCGGATTAAAACTTCGGTTTTGATAAATCTTTCGTACGATGAAAAGCAATATCAATGGAAACCGATTTTAGAAGCTTGATAACTTAGAAACGTATGGAAGCGTAGTAACTAAGTAGAGAAGTTTGCAGTATGTAAATGGCAAGAGTAGGATGCAAACCAGATAACGCAGCAGTTTTTAAAGTGGTTCGGTCAAAATGAGCTACATCCACTTGCGAAGCCTTCTTCGAAGAGGCTTCCAACTTCCACTAGCAAATTTCTTGTAGGGGAAGGACTAATACCCCTCTTACAACCTTTACAAGTGGTTCACACTCTTACAATTCTTTTCAACAAGATGGGAGGAGGTGAACACTTAAGCAATATGAAAAACAAGGCTTGCAAAGGCTATTCTAAGGCTCTTAACTCAAACTATTGCTTTTCAAAAGGTTGTGTTCTCAGCTGAGATTTGAGGGGTATTTATAGGCCTCAAGAGGATTCAAATTTGGGCTCCAAAATTTGAATTCTCTTTGGTTCCCGATGCTGGCGGTGCCACCGCCCAACTCTCGGGTGCCGGGCGGTGCCACCACCCAGCCCAGGTGGTGCCACCGCCTAGTCCAGGTGGTGCCACCGCCTGGCTCTCGGGTGCTAGGCGGTGCCACCGCCTACACTATTTCAGCTCACTGGTTGGGCTCCAAAATTGGCCCAAACCAGTCCGAACTAGAGCCCAATTGGCCCCTACTTGGTTTATAGGATTAACACCTAATCCTAACCCTAAGTAACGTGCTAACTACGAATTTAAAGACATTTTCTAAGCTATTACAAAGTCCGTAAGTCAAGACTTCTTCCGGCGAGCTTCCGGCGAACTTCTGACGGTTTTCCGATAAACTCTCGGAAACCATTCTGCGGACTCCCGACAAGCTCCTAGACTTCACGATTTGATCTTGACGAGTTCCAACGAGCTTCTTTGGCAAGCTCCGATCTTTCTCGGCGAGCTCCGCGAACTTCCAACGAACCTTCCGGCGAGCTTCCGAAAAACCCTTCGGCAAGCTCCCTACTCATTCTCGGCTAGTTCCGGCAGCATTCCCGACGAACTTTCGGACTTCCGTCGAACTCTCGAACTCGCAATGAATCCTTCGTGCTTGACTCCGACACTTTGTTTTGCTTTATGTCTTCATCGTTATCGTAGTTAATCCTGCACACACAAGCTAAAACTCTACTCTGATCTAGATAATTATTACAACACAAATTGACATTCTGTTGCCCGTCACGTCATTGGTTGGCGCTTCGTCCGATTCTTCGTTGCATCGTCCTCTCTTGCGGCTTGTTGCCCAATCGGCGGTTGACCTCTGCAACCCCGATATCCTTGGCGCAATTTCGCTCTCCTTGGCCCGATGCCTGACGTTCGAAGCCTTCGGCCGTCCAATATCTTGATGTGATCTCCTCCGGCGCAATGTCAATTCCTCCTGCGTTAACTGTCTAATCCTGATCAAGTAGACCTGCATCACTCAAAATGCAGTTTAAATTATAAACACATATCAAGTGGTTTCATCATCAAAATACGAGATTCAACAATCTCCCCCTTTTTGATGATGACAACCACTTGATGATGGAGTTAACCTTAATTCCCAGAGTTTAAACAAACTCCCCCTATCAATATGCCATATTGATAGAACCTTGAATTCAAACTTAATTCAAGTCATTGCAATATTCATCATGAATACTTGCAACACATCATCATGAACATATGCATAAACTTATGCATCACATGTCATGTCATCAACATACTTCTCCCCCTTTGCATCAACAAAAAGGAGAAGTACCACAATAAGTGTTTGTTATATGGGTTCAACTCATTGCATGAAAAATATAATATTAAATTTTTATCATCATGCAATCTAGCAATTTTACAACATTTTAGAACTTGCAAGTTTGCAATTTAGAAATGTTCAAGAAAGCAACTCTTGCTTCTTGAAATATGCAAGTTTTATTAGCTAGCAAATTCAAATATATGCAAGTTGGCATATTTGCTTTTCTTGAGATAGGCACGATAGCACATTTTTGTATTTTCTTGATGTTTCAAGCTAGCAATTCTCGGTGATGTTCAAGATAGCAATTTCTTCTCTTTTGATAAGTACAATTTTTGCTTTCTTCACATGATAAGATATCATTTTAGCAACAAAGCGTAGCATTTCATCACATGACAAGATATCAGCAAGTAAAATTACAATGCAAGTTCTTGATATCTTAACATGGCTTATGGCAATCATAGCATTTCGATTATCAATTTACCATATATTTCGATGCAAACTTCTTTTGATATCTTAACATAATTCAAATTCAAATATGGCACTTATAGCATTAATTCATATATTTATCATTCAAATATGGCACTCATAGTATCAATTCATATATTTCTCCCCCTTTGTCATTACCGAAAGGAAGGGAGAAATCAATGGCCAAAAGATTTTAATCATTATACAAGCCAACTTACAAAATCATGTCATGATATCAAGAAAATTCAAGAAGGACATGATTCATTTAATAAATCCTTTTAATAGAGCAAAAGAATTATACAACCAATATATCAATATCATAGATCAAGTCATGATTCGTGATTCATCATAAAGCAAATTAATTTTCAGTCATCTCATAAGGCTTTTAAAGAATTTTTGAAACATAGGAGAATGATTAATTTAAGCATGCAATGTTTCAATCAAATTCAAGTCATGAATACCAATACTTTCATATTGTGAGTATCAATTCATGAATACCAAAAGATATTATTTGTGATTACAATTTTGCAAGATCAAGATTATAATTTAAATAAAACTTATTCAAATCAAATCAGTAACTTGAAACTCATAATCAAGTCATCAAAATCATTTTCAAGATTCACAAAATATCATGAAATCATTAATCTCGATTAGATGGGAAAAGCATTTTTTAAGTGATTCTTTTTCATCTAAGCATGCCTTAGTCTTTATATGCCAAATCAATATAAGCATGAAAGTTCAAGACGTAAAGGCAAAATCTTATAAGACAACTCATTTATAAAATATTCATCATGTTTATTTTCATGAGATTCACAAGAGAGGTAAAATAAATTCATTAATCTCAATAGGATAGAAAATTATTTCCATTTCATACAATTGATTTCATGTGAGGGTATTCAAGTCTTTTTGTGAAAACAAGTATCATCATTTAAAATTGAAACATAAGTTTCGTCATGAAGCCGTTAAGACCAAACACATCATGATATCACGTCTATCATCAAAAGACTATCAAGAAATTCATACATAGATGTACATGCACTATGTCATCTTAATATGTCATGAGAATGTCATCTTAATTCATCATAAAAACGATTAGACCAAAAGCATATTAATCTAAATGAGAGGTTCAAATCAACATTTACTTCAAAAACTCATGCATGACGTATACGTATGGATTAATCCTAAGCATTATCACATATCATATTATCATCCCTAATATTGCATCATTCAACATTTCAAAACATAACATGCATGAAACCTTTGCAATATACTTTTCATGATCAAATTTTTTAATTTTTCAAAGATGCTACAAAGAAAAACATGATATGATTTTTGAAAAACAATTTTTTTATTTCCTATTCCTACTATCTAAATTAAGCACTCATGAAGGGCTTTAAGTAATTTCAAAATAATTCAAGAGAGTTGAGTTACTCACCTTGTAGTCGAAGCCCATCAAAGCCCAATTCGTCGTTTCGCCTTTGGAAGTTTTTGATTCATCCTTGGTTGCCTTCCTCTTCTTTGGCCTCTTCCTCCGTTCAAGTTCATTGTTTATTTTATATTTTTGTTTAATAAACTTATTAAGATTTAGTGTTCGAAGTTCAAGTTCAACATTGTCCTCATCACTTGAGTCATTGCTCAAGTGGTATTCATTTGTCCGGAGTTCCAAATCCTTCCTATTCTTTGGAAGGTGATTTTGTTCATCATATTCATCATGTGTATTGTGAACCATTTCATATGTCATCAATGAACCAATTAGTTCTTCAAGTGAAAAAATATTTAAATCTTTTGTTTCTTGTATTGCGGTTATTTTAGGATCCCACCTTTATGGAAGGGATCTTAAGATCTTGCTCACGAGATCAAAATTTGAAAAATATTTACCAAGAACACTTAGATTATTGATGACATCCGTGAAACGGGTATACATGTCGCCTATAGTCTCGCTTGGTTGCATTCGAAAAAGCTCAAAATCATGCAATAAAATGTTAACTTTCGAGTCTTTGACTCTACTAGTTCCCTCGTGCGTGATTTCAAGTGTTCGCCAAATATCAAAAGCCGTTTCGCACGTTGAAATCCGATTGAACTCAGTTTTGTCCAAAGCGCAAAATAAGGCATTCATAACCTTTGCGTTTAAAGAAAAATACTTCTTCTCCAAATCCGACCATTCATTCATCGGTTTAGAGGGAAGTTGAAAATTGTTTTCATTGATATTCCATAAATCCAAATTCATAGAAATCAAGAAAACTCTCATTCGAGTTTTCCAATAAGTGTAGTCCAATCCGTTAAACAATGGTGGACGAAAAACCGATAAGCCCTCTTGAAAGCCATGAAGAGCCATTTCTCTCGGGTGTAAATCCGAAATGAGAAATACCGGGCTCTGATACCAATTGTTAGGATCGGAGCGGCACTAAGAGGGGGGGGTGAATTAGTGCAGCGGATTAAAACTTTGGTTTTGATAAATCTTTCATACGATGAAAAGCAATATCAATGGAAACCAATTTTAGAAGCTTGATACCAATTGTTAACCGATACGCCCTCTTGAAAGCCATGAAGAGCCATTTCTCTCGGGTGTAAATCCGAAATGAGAAATACCGGGCTCTGATACCAATTGTTAGGATCGGAGCGGCACTAAGAGGGGGGGGTGAATTAGTGTAGTGGATTAAAACTTCGGTTTTGATAAATCTTTCGTACGATGAAAAGCAATATCAATGGAAACCGATTTTAGAAGCTTGATAACTTAGAAACGTATGGAAGCGTAGTAACTAAGTAGAGAAGTTTGTAGTATGTAAATGGCAAGAGTAGGATGCAAACCAGATAACGCAGCAGTTTTTAAAGTGGTTCGATCAAAATGACCTACATCCACTTGCGAAGCCTTCTTCGAAGAGGCTTCCAACTTCCACTAGCAAATTTCTTGTAGGGGAAGGACTAATACCCCTCTTACAACCTTTACAAGTGGTTCACACTCTTACAATTCTTTTCAACAAGATGGGAGGAGGTGAACACTTAAGCAATATAAAAAACAAGGCTTGCAAAGACTATTCTAAGGCTCTTAACTCAAACTATTGCTTTTCAAAAGGTTGTGTTCTCGGCTGAGATTTGAGGGGTATTTATAGGCCTCAAGAGGATTCAAATTTGGGCTCCAAAATTTGAATTCTCTTTGGTTCCCGATGCTGGCGGTGCCACCGCCCAACCAAGCGGTGCCACCGCCCAGCTCTCGGGTGCTGGGCGGTGCCACCGCCTGGCTCTCGGGTGCTAGGCAGTGCCACCGCCAAATCTGGCGGTGCCACCGCCTACACTATTTCAGCTCACTGGTTGGGCTCCAAAATTGGCCCAAACCAGTCCGAACTAGAGCCCAATTGGCCCCTACTTGGTTTATAGGATTAACACCTAATCCTAACCCTAAGTAAAGTACTAACTACGAATTTAAAGACATTTTCTAAGCTATTACAAAGTCCGTAAGTCAAGACTTCTTCCGGCGAACTTCCGACGGTTTTCCGATAAACTCTCGGAAACCATTCTGCGGACTCCCGGCAAGCTCCTAGACTTCACGATTTGATCTTGACGAGTTCCAACGAGCTTCTTCAGTAAGCTCCGATCTTTCTCGGCGAGCTCCGCGAACTTCCAACGAACCTTCCGGCAAGCTTCCGAAAAACCCTTCGGCAAGCTCCCTACTCATTCTCGGCTAGTTCCGGCAGCATTCCCGACGAACTTTCGGACTTCCGTCGAACTCTCGAACTCGCAATGAATCCTTCGTGCTTGACTCCGACACTTTGTTTTGCTTTATGTCTTCATCGTTATCGTAGTTAATCCTGCACACACAAGCTAAAACTCTACTCCGATCTAGACAATTATTACAACGCGAATTGACATTCTGTTGCCCGGCACGTCATTGGTTAGCGCTTCGTCCGATTCTTCGGTGCATCATCCTCTCTTATGGCTTATTGCCCAATCGGCGGTTGACCTCCGCAACCCCGATATCCTTGGCGCAATTTCGCTCTCCTTGGCCCGATGCCCGACGTCCGAAGCCTTCTGCCGTCCAATATCTTGATGTGATCTCCTCTGGCGCAATGTCAATTCCTCCTGCATTAACTGTCTAATCCTGATCGAGTAGACCTGCATCACTCAAAATGCAGTTTAAATTATAAACACATATCAAGTGGTTTCATCATCAAAATACAAGATTCAACAAGTTCTACTTGTGACACTACACATGATATTTAACAAATACTTAAAGTCACTCAAGAAGGCACAAGTAGAGGAAAAGAATTCAAAATTAATCTTTTGGTTCATAGTTATGAATTCAAAATTCAAATTTTAAAATAGTAGTATAGTTAGAGCCCATAATTATCATGGTAGTATCACCCAATATTAGTAGTAGTACCGCTTGTATCGTAAAATTCAGAGATTTAAATTTTTTTGAGTCTTATAAATATCTTACTCAAGCTTGGTCAATGGTGGATCCATTTCTAAGTTTGGGAAGTGTTATAGCTCCCAGTTTGAATATTGTTTTAGACTCTTTCTCCCTTTTGAGTTTAATTGTGATATTACTTATAGGAGGTGAGAGATCATTTATAAAAGAGCGAGCATGGAGGTTCTCTCCTAAGCTTATAAAAAAAAGAAAAGTTATAACAAGCATAGTTGATCTTCATCAATTAGAAAGAAGATCGATAGTGAAAGACGATGGACTTGAGAGAAGAGGAATTGGGAGTGGACGTAGGTTAGGAAAACCAAATCACTATAAATCAATTTGCATTCCTTCTCTCGCTTGTGACTTTTGCTTATAATTACTTACTTTTATATTCACTTTACTTGCAACCCTCACTCATACTCAATATTTGGTTAATCATATTTTTTATATAGATTTTATGATCAAACTTTAAAGATGGATTATATATAGCATTAATTTATCCCTCGCCACTCCCCCCACCCCCTTCCCCTCTTAATGCTATTAAGAATAAATGATGTTTTTAATAAATTAAGAGGGACACTCTATCATACGATTTTTCATATTTAATGGGATAGATTATACCTATTGAAAAACATAAATGAGGATTTTCTTACTTTTAATGAATTCTGATTAATAGAATATTACCGAGTTTGACTTTCAAAAATCCTCTAAACTAATAGATGAATAGAATAATTTTGACAAGAGAATGTTTTCTTTAAAAGCTAAAACTATGAATGCTTTATTTTATGCTTTAGATAAAAATGAGTTCAATCGAGTTTCTACTTGGGACACTACATATGATATTTGATAAACACTTAAAGTCACTCAAGAAGGAACAAGTAGAGGAAAATAATTCAAAATTAATATTTTGGTTAATAGTTATGAATTTAAATTTTAAATTTTATAATGGTTGTACAGTTAGAGCCTATAATTGCCATGGTAGCATCACCCAATATCAATAGTAGTACTACTTGTATAGTGAAATTCAGGAATTTAAATTTTTTGGCTCTATTTTTGAAGCTTTTTGGGTCCGATAAATATCCCACTCAGGCTTGGTCGATGGTACATCTATTTTTAAGTTTGTGAAGGATTATAGTTCTATATTTGAATATTATTTTGGTCTCTTTCTCCCTTTCGAGTTTAGTTGTGATACTAATTATAGGAGGTGAGAGATCTTTTATAAAAGAGTGAGCATGGAGGTTCTCTCCTAAGCTTATAAAAAAAAGAAAAGTTATAACAAACATAGTTGATCTTCACCAATTAGAAAGAAGATTGGTAGTGAAAGTCGATGGCCTTGAGAGAAGAGGAAATTGAGAGTGGATGTAGGTTGGGAAAACCAAACCACTATAAATCGATTTGCATTCCTTCTCTTGCTTGTGATTACTTACTTATCATTCACTTTACTCGTAACCCTCACTTATACTCAATATTTGGTGGTTAATCAATATTTTTATATAGATTTTATGATTAAACTTTAAAGATAATTAAATATAGCACTAATTCATCCCTCGCCACTCTCCCCCCTCCCCCCCCCTCCCCCTCTTAGTGCCATTAAGATTTTAACTGTTGGTATTAGAGCAAAGTTCTTTCATTTAGATTAATTCCCAAGAGAGAATAAATGATATTTTTAATCAATTAAGAGGGACACTCTATCAAACACCTTCTCATATTTAATAGGATGGATTATACATATTGAAAAACATGAATGAGGATTTTCTTACTTTTTATGAATTTTGATTAATAGAATATTATCGAGTTTGACTTTCAAAAATCTCCTAAATCAAACGGAATGATTTTGATAAGAGAATGTTTTCTTTAAATACTAAAACTATGAATACTTTATTTTGTGCTTTAGATAAAAAGAGTTCAATCAAGTTTCTATCTGTGACATTGCACATGATATATGACAAACATTTGAAATCACTTAAGAAGGCATAAATAGAGTAAAAGCATTTAAAATTAATCTTGTGGTTCATAGTTATAAATTTAAAATTTAAATTTTACAATGGTAGTACCGTTAGAGACTATAATTATGATGGTAGTATCACTCAATATCAGTAGTAGTACTGCTTGTACCCCGAAATTTAGGGAGTTAACTTTTTTTGGCTCTATTTTTGAAGCATTTTGGGTCTTATAAATATCTCACTTGGACTTGGTCAATGGTGCATCCATTTCTAAGTTTGTGAAGTGTTATAGCTCTCTCTTTAAATATTGTTTTAGTTTCTTTCTCCCTTTTGAGTTTAGTTGTGATACTAATTATTGAATGTGAGAGATCTTTTATAAAAGAATGGGCATAGAGATTCTCTCCTAAGCTTATAAAAAAAATAAGAAAAGTTACAATAAAGGTTGTTAATATTTGCCCATTAGAATGAAGATTGGTAGTGAAAGCCAATGGCCTTGAGAGAAGAGGAATTAGGAGTAGATGTAGCTTGGGAAGATCAAACCACTATAAATCGATTTGCATTCCTTCTGTTGCTTTTGACTTTTGCTTGTGATGACTTATTATTTACTTTACTCACACCTCTTACTCATACTCAATATTTGGTTAATCATATTTTTGATATAAATTTTATGATCAAACTTTAAAGATGATTAAATATAACACTAATTCATCCCTCAACATTCCCCCCCCCTTCGACCCTCTTAGTGTCATTAAGATTCTAACAATTGGTATGAGAATAAGGTTCTCTTATTTAGATTAATAACCAAGAGAGAATAAATGATATTTTTAATTAATTAAGAGAGACACTCTATTGTATGTCTTCTCATGTTTAATAGGATGGATTATACCTATTGAAAAACATGAATAAAGATTTTCTTACTTTTAATGAATTTTGATTAATATAATGTTATCGAGTTTGGCTTTCAAAAATCTTCTAAACTAATAGATGAATGGAATGACTTTGATAAGAGTATGTTTTCTTTAAATGCTAAAACTATGAATGCTTTATTTTGTGCTTTAGATAAATATAAGTTCAATCGAGTTTCAATGTATGATACTACACATAATATATAACAAACACTTAAAGTCACTCAAGAAGGCACAAGTAGAGTAAAAAAATTCAAAATTAATCTTTTGATTCATAGTTATGAATTCAAAATTCAAATTTTACAATGGTTGTGCCATTAGAGCCTAGAATTACGGTGGTAGTATCACCCAATATTAGTAGTAGTACCATTTGTACCCTGAAATTTAGATATTTAAATTTTTGGCTCTATTTTTGAAGTCTTTTGGATCCTATAAATATCCTACTTAGGCTTGGTCAATGGTGAATCTATTTCTAACTTTATGAAGTGTTATAGCTCTCTCTTTGAAAATTATTTTAGTCTCTTTCTCCCTTTCGAGTTTAGTTGTGATTCTAATTATAGGAGGTGAGAGATCTTTTATAAAAAAGTGAGCATGAAGATTCTATCCTAAGCTTGTAAAAATTAAAAAAGTTATAAAACAAGTAGTTGATATTCCTCCATCAGAAAGAAGATCGATAGTAAAAGCTGATAGCCCTCAGAGAAGAGGAATTGAAAGTGGACATAGGTTAAGAAGACTAAACCACTATAAATTGATTTATATTCCTTCTCTTGTTTATGAGTTTTACTTATGATTACTTATTATTCACTTTACTCGCGACCCTTACTCATACTCAATATTTGGTTAATCATATTTTTTATATAGATTTTATGATCAAACTTTAAAGATTATTAAATATAGCACGAATTCATCCCTCTCCACGTAAGGTTCTCTTATTTCGATTAATACCCAAGAGAGAATAATTGATATTTTTAATCAATTAAGAGGGACATTATATCATATATGTTATCATATTTAATGGGATGGATTATACCAATTGAAAAATATGAATGAAGATTTTCTTACTTTTAATTAATTTTTATTAATAGAATGCTATCAAGCTTGACTTTCAAAAATCTTCTAAACCAATAGATGAATAGAATGATTTTGATAAGAGAATGTTTTCTTTAAAAACTAAAACTATGAATGTTTTATTTTATGCTTTAGATAAAAATAAGTTCAATCGAGTTTATACTTGTGATATAGCATATGATATATGGGAAACATTGGAACTCACCTAAGAAGGCACAAGTAGAGTAAAAGAATTCAAAATTAATCTTTTGGTTCATTGTTATGAATTTAAAATTTAAATTTTACAATGATAGTACCGTTAGAGGCTATAATTACCATGGTAGTATCACCCAATATTAGTAGTAGTACCTCTTGTACCCCGAAATTCAGGGATTTAAATTTTTTTGCTCTATTTTTGAAGCATTTTGGGTCCTATAAATATCTTACTCAGGCTTGGTCGATGGTGCATCCATTTCTAAGTTTATGAAGTGTTATAGCTCTCTCTTTGAATATTATTTTAGTCTCTTTCTCCCTTTTGAGTTTAGTTGTGATACTAATTACAAGAGGTGAGAGATCTTTTGTAAAAGAGTGAGCGTGGAGATTCTCTCCTAAACTTATAAAAAAAAGAAGTTATAAAAAATGTAGTTGATCTTTGCTAATTAGAAAGAAGATCGATAGTGAAAGCGTCTTTGTGACCTACAACCACTTTCGGATTCCTCCTCCGTCGAGGTCACCAACGTCCACTAAAGGCCTTCCTTCAATATGCGAAGACCAACCACCTCTTATAGCGCTTTTTCCTTTTCACGGGTTTAGGAGAGAATCCTTACAAGTCTCACACCTCTCTTGAATGATCTCAAAACTTAGAAAGAGAGGAGGAGAACTCTAGTACTTGTTTACAACACTTTTACACCCTAACAACTCAAGATTATCTCAATGCTTTCGTGCCCTTTCATACAGAAAAGGGTGAGATTTTTATAGGCCCCAATGGCTTCAAAAATGGAGCTAAAAAGTGTCTAATCTCGAATTTCCGAGGTCTTAGTGGTACCACTGTGGTACCGCCTGACACTTGACATTAGGCGGTACCACCGCCTAATAGAGCTCAGAGACCGAGCTCTGGCGGTACCACCGCTTGACAAGGGCGGTATCACCGCTAACAGCAATAATTGCCGACGGTACCATCGCCCAATTTGGGCGGTACCACCACCCAGAAATCCTGAGGGGGCATTGCTTTCCAGGCGGTGCCACCGTCGGCTAGGAATTCAAGGGCTGAATTGAGTGCTCAATTCGGTCCAATTCAGCCTTGTTAAGGGCCCAATTGGCCCCTAATTAAGTTAGTGGGATCATTTCCCAATCCTAACTTAATTTATGCTCTAACTATGATAACTAAGACATAATTACAATGTTGCTTGTTTCGGTGCGTCAATTGCTCTTCCGATGAGCTTCCAGCGTACTTCCGACGAACATCCGATGAACTTTCGGTAATATTCCGGTGGACTCCCCGCAAGCTCCTGGACTTTACGATGATCTTCTTGGTGAGTTATGACAAGCTTTTTTGGCAAGCTCCTGGACTTCTTGGTTGGTTCCGGCAAAACTTCCGACGAATGTCCAGACTTCCGTTGAACTCTTGAACTCCCAATGAGATATCGATCTTGACTCCGGCACAAAACTTGCTTTATGTCTTACTGCTATCGTACTTAATCCTACACACTTTTCTCAATATATAGATTAGATCAAATAATTTACAATTGACTTCATCATCAAAATCCGAGATTCAACAATCTCCCCTTTTTTGATGATGACAATGAATTGATGACGGAGTTAATCTTAACTCCCCTTATCTATATGCCATACTAGAGAAAAGACATTCTTGAATTCAAGGTCTTTGAATTCAACAAACAAACTTGTAAAATAAGTTCATTAAACTTATCAACATGCACATCATGATTCCTATCATGATCTAATATTCTCAAAATAATGTCATGGCATGACATCCATTTTCAAGTATGATATTTCAAATATGAAAGATGACAAAGATAGCAATTTATTATTCTATGGCAAGATATTAATTGTAAAATAGCAAGTTAAGCTCTAGATATCTTATCATAATGAAGAAAATTTATCAAGCAAACATTTCAAGTATATATGATGAAATACATTGCATGCATTTGTCATCAATTTATCATATTTTGGTATTATTTTTCTCCCTTTGTCATCAACAAAAAGGAGAACGATTTAACAATACAAGTGTGGTAAAAATTCATGCCACATTTCAATTTGTATTTGACGATACTATTCATATCATTCAAAAGTTCTCACATTAAAAGTTATAAACATTTAAAGAGATAGCTTCCATCAACTTCTCCCCTTTTTTATCATCAAAACTTTGCATGAAGAAGGAAAGTAAGGAGGAAATCTATTAAGAACCAACTTTGTGAAATGATTTGAATAAGTCAAAAACGATAACAAAGTTTCATTAAATCGTGCTTCAATTTTTATAAGGATCAAGATATTCATGTGAAATCAACTCCTCCCTCTTGCAAGTGTTCATCTTATAAAAAAATAAAAATTCTTCCTTCATTAAGAAAGCATTCATGTGAAAGAATCATCATATGAAGGATAAAAGAAATTCTATGAATAAACCTTCATAATGAGAGGAGCATCACATCAAATCTATTTCTCATTAAAAATTCACGAGAGATAAATCCGTGAGAGATGCATTTGTCAATGAAATCCATGGAGTGATTGAGTGTATCAAAAATCATTAAGTGATGGAGCAAGGGTATGAAGTAAACTTGATACCAAGGAAGATAAAAACGAAATAAGTTCATGAAAGCTCCATTTATGAGATAGTCCGGAAAAGATATACATCAAATTCATGCATTTGGACAAATTAACATTCCTAACTCTCTTCTAATAAAATCATATTGTTCTTCACTTAAAGGCTTTGTAAAGATATCAGCTAATTAATGTTTCGTATCAATAAACTCTAAGAGTACATCATGATTATTAACATGATCTCGTATAAAGTGATGCGTAATATCAATATGTTTAGTTCTAGAGTGTTGAATGAGATTTTTTGTTAAACATATTGCACTTGTGTTATCACATTTTATGGGAATGTTTTTAAGATGAATCTTAGAATCCTCTAAAGTGTTTTTCATCCACATAACTTGTGCACAATATGCACTAGCTACAATGTACTCAGCTTCGGTTGTAGATAGTGTAATCGAGTTTTGTTTCTTAGAAGACCAAGAAACAAGTGTGTGTCCTAAAAATTGACATGTTTCGGATGTACTTTTATTATCTAATCTACATCCAGCAAAATTCGCATCAGCATATGTAATTAGTTCAAAGTTCTCAGATTTTAGATACCATAATCCTAGATTTGTGGTACCTTTAAGATATCTAAGAATTCTCTTAACTACTTTAAGATGAGATATCTTAGGATTAGATTGAAACTTAGCACAAAGACCTACACTAAACATGATATCCGGTCTAATTGCAGTGAGGTATAGTAAACTTCCTATCATACCCCTATAAGTTTTTTTATCAAAGCTTTCTCCACTTTCATCAATGTCCAACTTAGTAGAGGTACTCATGGGAGTATTGATAGCCTTTGAGCTATCCATATTAAATCTTTTTAGCAAATCTAAAGCATATTTTGTTTGATTGAGAAAAATGTCACTACTTAGTTGTTTGATTTGTAAGCCTAAAAAGAAAGTTAATTCCCCCATCAAACTCATTTCAAATTCAAGACTCATACTTTTAGCAAATTATTCACAAAGAGATTCATTCGTGGAACCGAAAATAATATCATCAACAGAAATTTGAACAATAAAAAAATTATTTTTAAATTTTTTGATAAATAATATAGTATCGACCTTGCCTTTAGAGAAATTATTATGAATTAGAAATGAACTAAGTCTCTCATACCAAGCCCTTGGGGCTTGTTTCAATCTATAGAGAGCTTTAGTCAATTTAAACACATGATTAAGGAAATCATCATTCTCAAATTCGGGCGGTTGTTCAACATAAACTTCTTCGAAAATAAAGCCATTAAGAAAAGTACTTTTTACATCCATTTGAAATAATTTAAAATTATTACTACTAGTATAGGCAAGGAGCATCCTTATGGCTTCTAATCGAGCCACAGGAGCGAAAGTTTCTTCGTAATCAATATCTTCTTTTTGGTTAAAACCTTTGGCCACTAATCTAGCCTTGTTTCTAACCAAGATACCAAATTCATCTTGCTTCTTTCTAAAGACCCATTTAGTACCAATAACTAAATAGTCATTTGGCCTAGGAACAAGCTTTCACACCTCATTTTTCTCAAATTGATTTAAATCATCTTGCATTGCGATGACCCATGAATCATCTTTCAAGGCCTCGTCAATGTATTTAGGTTCAATATGGGAGAGAAAAGCGGCGTTTGCATAAAAATTCTTAAGAGAAGAATGAGTTTGAACCCCTTTAGATGTGTCTCCTATGATTAGCTCCTTAGGATGAGCATTTACATACTTCCAATCCTTGGGTAAGGATGTTACAGCAGTAGATGCATCCAAGTTGCTAGATGGAGAAAGGGTTTCATTTAAATTCAAGGCATCAAAATTAACATCATCATCAAAATCATTTTTCTTAACTTCGAAAACTTCATTAAAAACAACATGAATAGATTCTTCTATAATCAAAGTTCTTTAATTAAAGATACGAAATGCTTTAGAAATAGAAGAATAGCCAAGAAAAATTCCTTATTTACCATCAAATTTTCCTAAGACATCTTTTTCATTCAAGATAAAACATTCACACTCAAAAACTTTAAAATATGAAATATTAGGTTTTTTGTTGTTCCACAACTCATAAGGAGTTTTGGTGAGTAAGGGTCTTACTAGAACTCTATTCATGACATAGCATGCCGTGTTTACGGCTTTGGCCCAAAAATATTTGGGTAGGCTATGTTCATTTAACATGGTTCTTGTCATTTCTTGTAAATTTATATTCTTTCTTTCTACTACTCCATTTTGTTGAGAATTTCTTGGAGTAGAGAAGTTATGGTTGTATCTAGTAGATTTATAAAATTCTTGGAAATCATGGTTTTAAAATTCACCACCATGATCACTTTGAATTGACGAAATCATAAAACTCTTTTTATTTTGAACAAGTTTACAAAACTTGGAGAAATACCTAAAGCATTCACTTTTATGTGTCAAAAAATAAGTCTATATATATCTATTATAATCATCCACGATGACAAATGTGTATTTGCTACCTCCTAGGCTTGATATAGAAATTGGTCCGAACAAGTCCATATGGATCAATTGCAAAGGTCTAGAGGTGCTTATTTGGTCCTTAGGTTTGAAGCTACCTTTTATTTGTTTTCCTCGTTGACATGCATCACACATATTATCTTTGACAAACTTGATATGAGGAATTCCTCTTACAAGTTCCTTAGATGAAATTTGAGAGATTAGTTTCATGCTAGCATGACCTAATCTCCTATGCCAAAGCCAAACATCATCATTTAAAATCAAAAATATATTTTATTACAAAGATCATTAATATCGATAGTGTATACATTATTTTATTTTAGAGTAATCATAGATGTGTTTTTGTGTGGTTTTTCTATAATACAAGAATTAGATTCAAATCTAACAATATATCCTTTATCACATAATTGACTAATACTCAAAAGGTTATGCTTTAAGCCATCAACTAACAACACATCTTCAATAAAAAAGTTGGATGTATTACCTATAGTTCCTTTGCCAATGATTTTACCCTTGTTGTTGTCTCCGAATGTGACATATCCTTCGTCTAGACTAGTGAGCTTAGAGAATTGAGATAGATCTCCGGTCATATACCTTGAGCATCCACTATCAAGATACCATCTTCTACTCCTAGCTTGTGATGGTATACGTTTCTACAAAAGATGATGATATTTAGGTACCCATTTGACCTTGGGTGCCTCAAAAATTGATCGACTTAACTTATCATTTTGCATGGAGTTCTTTACAGTTCCTTTAGGAACCCAAATCAATTTGTGTGGACTACACTTCTTAAATGGACAATGATAAGCTACATGTCCAAGTTTGCAACAAAAGTTACATTTGTTTTGGGGTGAAATATGCAAGATAGGACCTTTAACAAAGGTGGTTGGATATTGGTGAGAGCTACCCACAAATCCGATTCCACTTCTTTTATGAACGTGACCCTTATTGGCAAGGATCATGTTCAAGGACTTGCTACTAACCTTAAATTTTTCTAAGGTTTCTTTGAGTAGCAAGTTTTCCTTTCTAAGTGTTTCTACTTCATGGCATTTCGTACATAGAGCTAAACTATCATTATGCTCAACTTTTAATCTATCAAAATCACTAACAAGAGAAGAATGCTCTTTTTTTAACAATGTATATTTTTTACTAATCAATTTGCATTCATCAAATAAATCATAAAAAGCATTTAATGGTTCATCAAAGGATAAATTTGCATCAAATGAACTATTCACCTCATCTCTAATGGCCATTAGTGTATAGTGACCAACTTACTCGGTGTTGGTAGGCTCCTCTTCTTCGGATTCACTTGAGTCGTTCCATGTTGCTTTGAGAGCCTTCTTCTTTTGTTACCTCTTCTTGGCTTGGGGACATTCGCTCTTGTAGTGTCCCGTCTTCTTGTATTCATAGCATATTACTTGATCTTTCTTGGGTTCAATTTTATTTTTAGTGTAATTTTTAAATTTATTTATTCTTATAATTTTTTTAGAATTTCTTTGTTAAGAGTGTCGTGTCTTCATTAGGGTCCTCATCACTTGAGTTTTCTTTCAAGTGATCTTCTTGGGTTCTTAGTGTCATATCATTCCTATTCTTTGGAAGGGTGTCCACAAGCTCTTCATGAGCTTTACAAGTTATCTCATAGGTCATTAGTGACCCAATTAGTTTTTCGAGAGGAAAATTATTTAAATATTTGGTCTCTTGAATGATCGTGACTTTAGAGTCCCAACTCTTTGGAAGGGATCTTAAAACTTTATTAACAAGTTCAAAATCTGAGAAACCTTTACCAAGTCCTTTTAGACCATTGACAATATCCGTAAATCGGGTGTACATGTCTCCAATGGTCTCACTCGGTTTCATTCGAAATAATTCATAAGTGTGCACTAAAAGATTAATTTTTTACTATTTCACTCTACTAGTGCCTTTATGAGTCATTTCGAGTGTATGCCAAATATCAAAAGTCGTTTCACTAATCGACACTCGATTAAACTTATTTTTATCTAATACACAAAACAAGACATTCATAGCCTTGGCATTTAAGTGAAAGTCTTCTTCTCCAACTCATTCCAATCGTTCATTGGAAGAGAAGACTTTTGAAAACCATTTACAACAATGTTCCAAAGCTCAAAATCCATTGAAATTAGGAAGATCCTCATTCTAGTCTTCCAATATATGTAATCCATTCCATTGAACATGGGTGAACGTGTAATTGAATGACCCTCTTGGTTGCTAGCAAATGTCATCTCTCTTAGGTTTTAAACCAAACAAGAGTGAACTTTGCTCTGATACCAATTGTTAGGATCAAGAGCGGCACTAAGGGGGGTGAATTAGTGTAGCGAAAAACTTTCACGATTTCAAAAGTCTATGTTTCGATTAAAGTCGATTCCGATGAAAATCGTTTTATAAGGAGTTTAACTTGAAAGCGTATGTGAGTATAGAGAAGGCAGTAAGAAGGTAATGTAGCTTGCAGTAATGAAACTTGCACAAATTGAAAAGCAAACCAAAATTTAGAGTGGTTCGGTCTTTGTGACCTACATCCACTTTCGGATTCCTCCTCTATCGAGGTCACCGGCGTCCACTAAAGGCCTTCCTTCAATAGGGACCAACCACCTCTTACAGCACTTTCTCCTTTTCATGAGTTTAGGAGAGAACCCTTGCAAGTCTCACACCTCTCTTGAATGATCTCAAAACCTAAAAAGGGAGGAGGAGAACTCTAGCACTCGTTTATAACACTTTTACACCCCAACAACTCAAGATTATCTCAATGCTTTCGTGTCCTTTTATGTAGAAAAGTGTGGGGTTTTTATAGGCTCCAATGGCTTCAAAAATGGAGATAAAAAGTGTCTAATCTCGGATTTCCGGGATCCTGGTGGTACCACCGCCTGACACTTGACACTGGGCGGTATCACTGCCTGATAGAGCTCGGAGACCGAGCTTTGGCGGTACCACCACCTGTAGGGGCCGTATCACCATTAGCAGCAATAACTGTCGACGGTACCACGGCCCAGAAATCCTAGGGGAGCACTACTTTCCAGGCAGTGCCACCGTCGGCCAGGAATTCTATTGAATCTCGGATTTTGATGATGAAGTCAATTGTCATTTGTTATCTAATCTATATGTTGATATAAGTGTGTAGGATTAACTACGATGAAAGTAAGATATGCAGCAGGAGTTGCACCGGAGTCAAGACAATGATCACGTTGGGAGTTCGAGAGTTTGACGGAAGTTCAGACAGTCGTCGGAGGTTCTGCGGGAACAAATCCGAGAAGTCCATGAGCTTGCCAAAGAAGCTCGTCGGAACTCGCCAAGTGGATCGTCGCAAGTCCAGGAGTGTGCCGGAAGTCCGCAGGAGCATCACCGAGGGTTCATCGGATGATCAACGGAAGTTCGCCGGAAGCTCGCCGGAAGAAGCGATTGACACACCGGAGCAAGTTGGAGTAAATGACTTAGGAAATATTATAGTTAGCACAATGATTAAGTTGGAAATGGGAGGTGATCCCACTAACTTAATCTTGGAGCAATTGGGCCCCTGAAAAACCCAAATTGGGCCGAATGGATCAACCCATTTGGACCTTGATTTCTGTCAGGCGGTTAAACTGCCCAAGCTAGGAGGTGGCACCGCCTGGGCTAAGTCTCTGAGTGAGACTAGGCGGTGCAACCACCCTAGCCAGGAGGTGGCACCGCTTGGGCTCAGTCTCTGAGCGAGACTGGGCGGTGCAACCTCCCCTGACAAGAGGTGGCACCGCCAGGGCTCGGTCTCCGAGCTCTGGCTGAGCGGTGCAACCGCCTCGGTCAGGAGGTGGCACCACCTGAGCTCGGTCTTCGAGCTCTGGCAGGAGGTGCAACCGCCCCTGACAGGAGGTGGCACCACCCAGAGGCTCAGTCTTCGAGCTCTGTCAGGCGGTGCAACCGCTCTAGTCAGGAGGTGCAACCGCCAGATCCCGGAATTCCGAGAATTGACAGTTTTGAGCTCCAAATTCAAACTGGGTTGGGGCCTATAAATACCCCACCCATTCAGCACTAAAAGAGCACTCAATATACACCGAAATCCTGATCTTGTTCTGTGATTTTTAGAGCTCAAAATTGTTGTAAAGGCCAAAAGTTCTTCTCCCTCTTTTCTTCCAAGTTCTGAGCTTTAAAGAGAGGAGAAAAAATTCTGTAAGGGTTGTCTCCTAAGCCCGTCAAAAGGAGTGAAACTGTAAAAGGGTGGTTGGCCTTCGCCTATTGAAGGAATGCCTCTAGTTGACGTCGGTGACCTCGTCGGTGGAGGAAGCCAAAAGTGGAGTAGGTCAAGATTGACCGAACCACTCTAAATCTCGGTTTGCATTTACTTTGAGCATATTATCTTTACTGCAAACCTCCTCTAAAGCTTACTGCTTTCTGCGCATATACAATCGGGTTTCAAGCTTTGCACTTTCCGAATCGGCGTTTAGACGTAAATCAGTTTTATCGTACGATCATCATATTTCTGTTTGCGTTTACGTTTTGATTTCTATCATAACTGCAAACTGCCTTTATATCCTTACTTAAACTGCATCTCGCTTAATCAAGTGATTTACGAATCAGCATTTAGACGTAAATCAGTTTTTTCGTACGAATATCATATTTCAGTTTGCGCCTACTATCTGATTAGAATCATAACTGCAAACTACATTTATATCTTTGCTGCATCTCGCTTAAACAAAAGCTAAAGTGATTTACGAATCGGCTTTCTTACCAAAATCACTTTTAACGAACGAACGCAATTTTTATCGTAGAAGGTTTTCCGCTGCACTAATTCACCCCCCCTCTTAGTGCTCTTGATCCTAACAAATTCAAGGGCTGAATTGGGTGCTCAATTCGACCCAATTCAACCCTATTAAGGGCCCAGTTGGCCCCTAATTAAGATAGTGGGATCACCTCCCAATCCTAACTTAATTTACACTCTAACTATGATAACTAAGAGTTGCTTGTTTCGGTGCGTCAATTGCTCTTTCGGCGAGCTTTCCACGTACTTCCGGCGAACATCCGACGAACTTTTGGCAATGTTCTGGTGGACTCTAGGCAAGCTCCTAGACTTTACGATGATCTTCTTGGTGAGTTCTGACAAGCTTCTTTGGCAAGCTCCTGGACTTCTCGGTTGGTTCCAGCAGAACTTCCGACAAACGTTTGGACTTTCGTCGAACTCTCGAACTCCCAATGAGATCTCGATCTTGACTCCAGCACAAACCTTACTTTATGTCTTACTGCTAACGTAGTTAATCCTGTACACTTTTCTCAACTTATCGATTAGATCAAACAATTTACAATTGACTTCATCATCAAAATTCGAGATTCAACAAATATATAACAAATACTTAAAGTCACTTAAGAAGGCACAAGTAGTGTAAAAGAATTCAAAATTACTCTTTTAGTTCATAGTTATGAATTCAAAATTCAAATTTTACAATGATAGCACTGTTAGAGCCTAGAATTACAGTGGTAGTATCACCCAATATCAGTAGTAGTACCGCTTGTACCCCTAAATTCAGGGATTTAAATTTTTTGCTTTATTTTTTAAGCCTTTTAGGTCCTATAAATATCTCACTCATGTTTGGTCAATGGTACATCCATTTCTAAGTTTTTGAAGTGTTATAGCTCTCTCTTTGAATATTGTTTTAGTCTCTTTCTCTCTTTTGAGTTTAGTTGTGATACTAATTATAGGAGATGAGAGTGTTGAATCTCGGATTTTGATAATGAAGTCAATTATCATTTGGTTATCTAATCTATATATTGAGAAAAGTGTGCAGGATTAACTATGATGGCAGTAAGACATGCAACAGGTATTGAGCCGGAGTCAAGGACGCGATTACGTTGGGAGTTCGAGAGTTCGTCGGAAGTCCGAATGTTCGTCGGAAGTTATACGGGAACAATCCGAGAAGTCCAAGAGCTTGCCAAAGAAGCTCATCGGAACTCACCAAGAAGGTCATCGTGAAGTCTAGGAGCTTGCCAGGAGTCCATCGGAGCATTGCCGAGGGTTCGTCGGATGTTCGCTGGAAGTTCGCCGTAAGAAGCAATTGACACACTAGAACACGAATTACAGTAATGATATCTTAATTGTCGTAGTTAGTATATAGATTAAGTTAGAATTGGGAGGTGATCCCACTAACTTAATCAGAGGCCAACTAAGCCCTTAACAGACCCAAATTGGGCCGAATGGAACAGCCCATTCGGACCCATAATTCCTAGCCGGCGGTGGCACCGCCTAGGAGATGGTCTCCCAGGAGTTCTGGGTGGTAGTACCATCCCTATCAGGCGGTGGTACCACTTGAGCTCAGTCTTCAAGCGCTATCAAGTGGTAGTACCGCCCAGATTAAGCGGTGGTATCGCTTAGTGACAGATGACAGGCGGTTATACCGCCCAGTTATGATGGTGGTACCGCCAGGACCCCAAAAATAAGGGAATGGATACTTTTGAGCTCCATTTTCAAATTCATTGGGGCCTATATAAACCCCGCCCTTTTCTGCATAAAAGGGCACTGAAAGCTTGCTTTAATTCTAAGTATTTGAGAGCTTAAAAGTGTTGTAAAAGCTAGAGTTCTTCTCCCTCTTTCTTTTTAAGTGTTATCATTCAAGAGAGGAGTAAAAACTTATAAGGGTTGTCTCCTAAGCCCGTCAAAAGGAGAAAAGCTATAAAAGGGTAGTTGGCCTTCGCCTATTGAAGGAAGACCTCTAGTGGACGTCGGTGACCTCGTCGGAGGAGGAAGCCAAAAGTGGATGTAGGTCAAAATTGACCAAATCACTCTAAATCTCGGTTTGCATTTACTTTCTACTATTTATTTTAACTACAAACTGTGTTCATTGCTTTACATCAACTACACTTCTGCATACTCTCAATTTAAAGATCTTTTCGAAATGGTTTTTGATGAAATTAGATTTTAACCGATGAAAGTTTTCTGCTATACTAATTCACCCCCCCCCCCCTCTTAGTGCTCTTGATCCTAACAATTGGTATTAGAGTAGGTTCACTCTCAGTTGGATTAAAACTCAAGAGAGATGGCATTTGTCAGGAACCAAGAGGGTCACTCTATTACACGTCCGTCCATGTTCAATGGGATGGATTACACCTACGGAAGACTCGAATGAGGATCTTCCTTATTTTCATGGATTTTGAGCTTTGAAATATTATAGAAAATGGATTTTCAAAGTCTTCTCTTCCAATGATCAATTGGAATGAATTGGAGAAGAAGGCTTTCGCTCTAGATATAAAGGCTATGAATGTCTTATTTTGTGCACTAGATAAAAACGAGTTCAATCGTGTTTCGATTTGTGAAACTGCATTTGATATTTGGCATACACTCGAAGTGACTCACGAAGGCACGAGTAGAGTGAAAGAGTCAAAAATCAATCTTTTAGTACATTCTTATGAACTTTTTCGAATGAAACCGAGGGAGACCATAGGAGACATATACACCCGTTTTACGGATGTCGTCAACGGTCTAAAAGGACTCGGTAAAAGTTTTTCGGATTTCGAGCTTGTTAATAAAATTCTAAGATCCCTTCCAAAGAGTTGAGACCCTAAAGTCACGGTCATTCAAGAGGCTAAAGATTTAAATAACTTCCCTCTTGAAGAATTAATTGGGTCACTAATGACCTACGAAATGACTTGCAAAGCTCATGAAGGGCATGAGAACACCCTTCCAAAGAACAAGAAGGATATGACACTTAGAACTCAAGAAAACTCAAGTGATGAGGACTTTGACGATGACTTGACACTTTTAACAAGGAAATTCAAAAAATTTATTAAAAGAAACAAATTTAAAAATGACACTAAAAGTATATTTGAACCCAAGAAAGACCAAGTAATTTGCTACGAATGCAAGAAGTCGGGACACTATAAAAGTGAATGACCCCAAGCCAAGAAGAGAACACCAAAGAAGAAGGCGCTCAAAGCAACATGAGATGACTCAAGCGCATCCGAAAAAGAGGAGTCCAACACCGAGCAAGTTGCTCATTAAGCACTAATGGTCATAGGAGAGGAGGTAACAAATTTAATTGATGCAGATTTATCATTCGATGAATTGTTAAATGCTTTCCATGATTTATTTGATGAATGCAAAACAATTAGTAGAAAATATAAATTATTAAAAAAGGAGCATGATACTCTTGTTAGTAATTTCAATAAATTAAAAATTAAGCATAATGATAGTTTAGCTCCATGTTCGATAAATTAACTTAGAACTACTCGAAAAGGAGAACTTGCTACCCAAGGACACCTTGAAGAAATTTGAGGTTGGTAGTAAGTCCTTAAATATGATCTTTACCAATAAGGGTCACATTCATAAAAGAAATGGAATCGGATTTATGAGAAGCTCTCACCAAAATCCAACCACTTTCATTAAAGACCCTATCTTGCATATTTCGCACCAAAACAAATACAACTTTTGTTGCAAACATGGACATAGAACTTATCATTGTCCATTCAAGAAAGTTAGTCCAAACAAATTAATTTGGGTTCCTAAAGGAACTATAAAGAACTCCATGCAATATGATAAGCAATTTAGATCGGTTTTTGAGGCACCCAAAGTCAAATGGATACCTAAAAATCATCCTCTTTTGTAGAAATATATATCATCACAAGCTAGGAGCAAGAGATGATATCTTGCTTTTTGGGTGCTCAAGGCCTATGACTAGAGATCTAAAATGACTCATAACGCTCTCTAGCTAAAATGACAAAAAGGGGATTAGTAGAATTAAAACTATCAATTACTAAATGATACTGATACAATCTTATGTGATAAACACTTAAGTTTGATCCCTCAAATTTTGAAACCTACCCTCTTTTAAAATCGAGCTAGGGTCGGCGGTAGAACAGACCCCAACTCATTTTCCTCTCTTCCTTGCAGCTCTAAACCCTCCTCCAACTCTATTCTTCCCCTTTAGCTGCCCAAAACTTACGATTTCCTGCAAGATCAAGAATCAATCCTGCATCCTCTTGAAGATCTCAACTAAGGTACTCTCTAAAAGGCTTTGATTTCTCTTTTGTATAATCTACCCTTGCTCGTTATTTATCTTCATAATAACAGTATTTGTGGGTTCTAGAAGATCCTCTAGGGATAAAGGGAAGAGAAGATTAGAAGAAAACTATGATTCCACACTTTTTGATTCAAATCTACGTGCCCAAAAATTTACTTCCATAGAATTTAGAAACATTCATAAGGGAAAATATGTTGATTTAGATGAACTAAGTGATTTAAAACCAATTCAATGGTTTGCAAATCTAGACCTTCTCCCAATCCTACAAATAAGTAAACCTATCTACCCTAGGCTTGTTAAGTTGTTTTATAACAATCTATATATAGATGAAGAAGAAAGGGTGTCTACCTATCTTTTAGGACATCATATATCCATTACGGATAGATCCCTTTGTGACATAATAGGCATCCCTGTAAAAGATAAAGGTTGTTATTTTAGAGGACAATGGGATGATGAAACAGTTGGGACCACGTATGTTGATGCCTTAGGAACAATTTTTGGCAATCTCAACTTAATGGTACTTCCAAAAAGCTGTGAACAACTATTACCATTAAGCACTAAAATACTTCATCACATCTTAATTAGTATCATTCTCCCGAAACAATATCATCATGATGAAGTAAGTCAAATGGAACTAGGAACCATGTATTGGATCGTGAAGGGATACAACAATTGCTTTAGTTACCTTATCCAACAAAACATGATAGAAATATCTAAAAAGGACATGATGCTTCCATATGATGGCATAATCACTAGAATACTTCATACCTATGAGATTGCAATACCACCCGACGAAGAAGTTATAATGCTAGATAGATTTAGCATCATAAATAAAAATCCACTTTGACGGATGAGATGCATATTTAGAAATGGTATGTGGGTTAGAATGCCTAGAAGAACCGATCCCTCTCAACCAAAACCAGAACCAGAAACACCAATCTTTAGGGGTAATCAATCTCCTCCAACTGGTCCCTTTAAGGAATCATATCCAATTGAGCAAGCACCTTCATCACCTATTGAAGATATAGGAATTTGGATGGATCGCTTTGAACAAAGATAAGATCGACTTGAACATCGTCAAGATCAAATCCTATCTGAGCTGTAGTAGATTCACCGATAGTTTGACACTTTGTCTAGATATTTTAATTTTCCACCACCTAAATGAGCATATGTATGTAGAAAAAGTGGACACAATTCCTTCTCGTCATGTTGTAAAACTATGTTGTTGTAAACTTACTATGCTACTCACTTTGATCGCAATGCCACTTACTTTGATGATCACAAGTGCTTGATATGTTTAACTATTGGTATCTATGACTTGATGTATTATTTGGTGAGCATTTATAGAGTTTGGAATATTAAATGTTGATTAAACTTCGTTTTCAGATTTTTCTTTTTTTTTATCACTTAAATTCCGTGCTGAAAATATTATATGAATCTGACATGATTGAATGCTTCAATAACATGTTTACTTTAAAGTTGAAATTTTTGTGCCTTGGTCTAAAATTTTCCATGATGAGCATGTTATACTCTTATTGTGATTTGAGAAGGTTCATACATCGGATTCTTAATCTTTGAGTACTACAAAACACTAATAATTTTGTTTCATAATTGTGATTGAAAAACTATGGAAAAACATTGTCCGAATGTATGAATTTGTTAAATTTTATTTTTAGACTTTCTTGACTCTTTGATCAATCACTTAAAAACTCAATGCTGAAAATCTTATTTTACATGATTATATGCTTCAATAACATGTTGGAAATTGTGTGTCTTAATGCTAAAAAATTTTCATGATGATGAGCATGTTTTACCTTTATGATTATGATTGAAAAGCTATAACAAAACATTGTCCGAATGCATGTTTTTATTCTGAACATAATGTATTTCTTGAATGGAGCTTTCATGAGTCTATGCCATATCAAATTTATTTCATGCTCCATCACTTAATGATACATGGAATTAATTGATGTAATGATTCTTTCACATGAATTCCTTCTTGATGAAGGAAGGTTTCTTTTTAAGATGAACACTTGCAAGGATTTAATTTCACATGTATATCTTAATCCTTGTAAAAAATGAAGCATGACTTTATCATTTTTAATGAAAAAAAAAACTCTCTTATCGTTTTTAACTTCATTCAAAATTGGTTCTCTATGGCTTTTCCTCCTTACTTTCCTCCTTCATGCAAAGCGTTAATGATAAATAAAAAGGGAGAAGTAATGAAAGCTATCTTTTTTTGTAAGAACTTTTGAATGATACCATGTCATGAATGCTTGAAATATAATTGGTATGATTTTTTTTTATGACATGAATTTTTACTACACTTATTGTTGAATCGCTCTCCCTTTTGTTGATGACAAAGGGGGAGAAATATATGGTAAATTAATGATAGAATGAACTGCCATATTTGCATTATGTTAAGATATCTAGAGCTTACATTGTAATTTTACAATGTTGATATTTTGCCATACGATGAATTGTTATAATTGCTATCATTCATATTTGAAATATAAGACTTGAAAATAGATGTCATGCCTTAGACATCATTTTCAAAAAGTTACATCATGATAGGAATCATGATGGGGTTATTAATAAGTTTAAATGAACTTAACTTATCAATATGTCTATTGAATTGAAAGGCTTTGAATTCAAGAATGACTTTTCTCAAGTATGACATATAGATAGGGGGAGTTAAGGTTAACTCCGTCATCAATTGATTGTCATCATAAAAAAGGCGGAGATTGTTGAATCTTGGATTTTGATGATGAAGTCAATTATCATTTGGTTATCTAATCTATATGTTAAGAAAAGTATACAAGATTAACTATGATGGAAGTAAGACATACAGTAGGTGTTGAGCCGGAGTCAAGGACGTGATTATATGGGGAGTTTGAGAGTTCGTCGAAAGTCCAGACGTTCGTGGGAAGTTCTGCGGGAATAATCCAAGAAGTCCAGGAGCTTGCTAGGAGTCCACCGGAGCATCGCCGAGGGTTCGTCGGATGTTCGTCGAAAGCTCGCCGGAAGAAGCGATTGACGCACCGGAACACAAATTGCAGTAATGATATCTTAATTATTGTAGTTGGTATGTAGATTAAGTTAGAATTGGGAGGTGATCCCACTAACTTAATCAGGGGCCAAGTGGGCCTTTAACAGACCTAAATTGGGTCGAATGGAACAGCCTATTCGAACCCAGAATTCTTGGCTAGCAGTGGCACCGCCCAGAAGATGGTCTCCTAGGAGTTCTAGGCGGTAGTACCGCCCCTATTAGGTGGTGGTACTACCTAAGCTCAGTCTTCGAGCGCTATCAGGTGGTAGTACCGCCCAGACTGAGCGGTGGTACCGCTCAATGACAAATGACAGGTAGTAGGACCGCCTAGTTATGGCGGTGGTACCGCCAGGACCCCAGAAATCCGAGAATGGATATTTTTTAGCTCCATTTTCAAACTCATTAGGGCCTATATAAACCCCACCCTTTCCAGCATGAAAGGGCACCGAAAGCTTGCTTTAATTATGAGTATTTGAGGGCTTAAAAGTGCTGTAAAAGCTAGAGTTCTTCTCCCTCTTTCTTTCTAAGTGTTATCATTCAAGAGAGGAGTGAAAACTTGTAAGAGTTGTCTCCTAAGCCTGTCAAAAGTAGAAAGCACTAAAAGGGTGGTTGGCCTTCGCCTATTGAAGGAAGGTCTCTAGTGGACGTCGGTGACCTCGTTAGAGGAGGAAGCCAAAAGTGAATATAGGTTAAGATTGACCGAACCACTCTAAATCTCGGTTTGTATTTACTTTATGCTATTTATCTTAATTGCAAACTACCTTCATTGTTTTATATCAATTAACTTCCACACACTCTCAATTTAAAGATTAAAGATATTTCCGAAACAGTTTTTGACGAAATCAGATTTTAACCGATGAAAGTTTTTCGCTGTACTAATTCACCTCCCCCCCTCTCTCCCCCCTCTTAGTGCTCTTGATCCTAACAGAGAGATCTTTTGTAAAAGAGTGAGCGTGAAGGTTATCTCCTAATCTTGTAAAAATAAGAAAAGTTATAACAAAAATAGTTGATCTTCGCCCATTAGAAAGAAAATTGGTAGTGAAAGCTGATGGTCTTGAAAGAAGAGGAATTGGGAGTAGACGTAGGTTGGAAAGACCAAACCACTATAAATCAATTTGTATTCCTTCTCTTGCTTGTGACTTTTGTTTATGATTACTTACTTATTATTCACTTTACTAGCAACCCTTACTTATACTTAATATTTGGTTAATCATATTTTTAACAATTGGTATCAGAGCAAGGTTTTCTCATTTAGATTAATACCCAAGAGAGAATAAATGATATTTTTAATCAATTAGGAGGGACTCCCTATCATACGTATTCTCATATTTAATAGGGCGGATTATATCTATTAGAAAACATGAATGAGGATTTTTTTACTTTTAATGAATTTTGATTAATAGAATGTAGTTGAGGTTGGTTTTCAAAAATCTTCTAAACCAATAAATGAATGGAATGATCTTGATAAAAGAATGTTTTCTTTAAATGCTAAAATTATAAATGCTTTATTTCTGCTTTAGATAAAAATAAGTTCAATCGAATTTCTATCTATAACACTGCACATGATATATAACAAACACTGGAAGTCACTCAAGAAGGCATAATTAGAGTAAAAAAAATTTAAAATTAATCTTTTGATTCATAGATATGAATTATTTAAAATTAAACTAATCGAATCTATTAGTGATATGTACACCCATTTTATGGATGTTATCAATAGATTAAAAGTTCTTAGTAAAAATTATACTAATATTGAATTCGTGAGTATGATCTTAAAGTCTCTTCTTGAAAGTTGGGATCCAAAGGTAATGATAATCTATTTAGTTAAAGACTTGAACCGCCTTTTTCTTGAAATACCCATTGGATCTTTAATGACCTATGAAATAATATGCAAAACATATGATGAGAAAGAGAAAAACCTTCTAAAGCAAAAGAAGGATATTGCTTTTAAATCTAAAGAATATTGCTCGAGCAAAAGCTCATGTGATGATGATAAAGATATAAAACTTCTTACAAAATGATTCAAAAAGTTTATGATGAAAAATAAGACAAATATAGTAAGAACAGAAGGTAAGAATAAAATTGAGCCTAAGAAAGATGTAATCATATACTATAAGTTCAAAAAGCTAAGACATTACAAGAATGAGTGTTCACAATTGAAAAAGAAGTTGTCAATCCAAAAGAAGAAAAATATACTCAAAGCAACATGGGATGAATTAAGTGAGTCAGAAGTGGAAGAGCAAATCAATGAAGAAGAAGTGACAAATTATATCTTAATGGCTTTCAATGATGAGGTATTTAACTCTCTGAAAATTTTTTTATCGCATAATGAATTACTTAAAGTATTTCATTATTTATATGATGAACTTAAAAAGACTAATAAAAAAATATAGTTTGCTAAAAATGGATCATGTCTTGCTTACTAATGAATTTAATGGACTAAAAAGATAAGTATGACAATTATATGTCAGCATCTTATACTAAATGTGAAGATTTAGAATTATCTAATCTTGAACTTAGAGGAGTTATTTCAAAAATCATATACTTTGAAAAATACAAAAAGAGACTTAATTATCATGAATAAGAAAGTAAAACATTGCTTAGAAAAATCAATTTATGGTAATGATATAATATAATCTATTACAAAGAAAAACAAATTTATATAACAAACATTATAAAATTTTAAAATTATTTTAATTCACTTGATATGATTCTTGCTAAATAAAGTTGTGTATTAAGAAAAGAACATGTTGGTTTTACATGTAGTAGCACTCGTCAAAAACCAATCAAGTTTATAAACGGACCTACATTGCATACCCATACTCATTAGAAAGTTAAATGCAATTTTTGTGGAAAGTTTGATCACTATACTTACACATACTCTTAAGAAATATAGTCACATTAAATTGATTTAGGTCTTTAAAGCAACCATAAGTGATTTAAAGTCAAAAGGCAATAAAAGTAGATCTAATCATGAAGGACCCAAAGTTAAATGAGTACCTAAAATAAAACTTTCTTTCTTATATATATGTCTCCAAATAAGAGCAATAAGCAAAAGATGATATGTTGATTATGGATGCTTAAGACACATGACCGAAGATCCTATAAATTTTTCAAAGCTCACTAGTCGTGATGGAGGATATGTTACCTTTGAAAATAATAATAAAGAAAAAATAATTAGTATTAGAAATATTAATAATAAATTAGATCTCTTAATTAAATATATTTTTTTAGTAGATGATTTAAAATATAACTTATTCCGTATTAACCAATTTTGTGATAAAAGATATATTATTAAATTTTAATCTCATGCTTGTATCATAGAAATACGAAATATGATTTTTGGGCTTGAATGATTGAACCATAATATCGACAAGATCAAATTTCTTTCAACATGAATTCAGTATAAGCATTTAAAATTATATATAATCATTTGAGTTCAAGTTTATTATAATATTTTAAAATGACATATAGATTTGGGAGTCTTGTTAAAACCTCGTCATTAATTGGTTGTCATCATAAAAAAAATTTGATGATAAAATCAATTGATGAGTTTATTAAACTAATATGCTTTTGAGATAAGTGACACAAGAAATAATTCGATCATGGACTTGGACCACCGAAGGATCAACTATCGAGTAAGAGAGTTGGACGTTGCATCAAGAAATTATCGTGTTAAAAATTGAACATCAAGCCAAAGGATTTGTCGATGTGACAGAGATTGAACTTCATACTATAAGTTTGGGCATCATCTTAGAAGGATCAGATATTACATCGGAAGATTGAATGTCATGGAAAAGTTGACATGCCGATAGAATAGGTGATATACTAAACGAAAAGAGGATGTGTCGGAGGTTCGGACGAAATGTCGGACGATCGGATAAGATGCTGGAAGAGTGTACAATGTACCAAAAGCTTCGAAAATGTATTGGATATGTGGTTAATTTGTAAAAATCTTTATCGATATTATTTTGAGTCAATTTAAGTTAGTATTGAGTCAAAATAATGCCAACTTGTCAAGAAAGATATTGGGCTTGAAATAAAGCCGAATTGGACTTATTAGAAAGCTAAACTAATGGAGTAGGTTTAGGCGATGGTACCGATTAAGTCAGTCAATAAACATTGTTTATGCTTGTCAACCTTATCGATAATGGTACCACCTATAGTGGCAGTAGTACCTACTGTTGAATCTCAGATTTTGATGATGAAATCAATTGATGTATTTATAATCTGATCTGTATTTTGAGTGACGCAGGAAGCTTCGATCAGGGAGAGACAATTAAAGCAAGAAGAATCATGTTAGGCCGGAGTGGAACATATCAGCAGATTGGACGTTGAGCTGGAGGATCAGTCGACGTATCAGCAGAAGGCTTCGGGCCATAGGTTCGAGCATCGGGCCAAGAAGAGCGAAAATTACGCCAAGAAAATCGAAGTTGTAGAGGTCAACTAGCTGATTGGGCAATAGATCACAAGAGAGGACGATGTGTAAAAGAATCAGATGAGGCATCGATGAACCAATGATATGCCAGACAATATTTGATTTAGCTTTGTAATAATTTTCTAGAACGAAGTAGGTTTTATGTGTAATTGAGTTAGAATTAGGCCAACTCAATCAAGGGCCAATTGGGCCCAAGTTTGGGTTGTGTTGGGCTGAGTGAAAGACCTAAACAGTGACCTCACAAGTGAAACCATCGGTGGCACAGTCTCCGAGACTATGTCAAGCAGTGGTACCACCAGATTGGGCAGTGGTACCGCCCAGCACTAGCGGTGGTACCGCCAGTATCCGGAAGACCCGGGATGAGACTAGTTTTGGCTCCAAGTTTGAATCCATTTGGAGCCTATAAATACCCCTCTCGTCCCTGGTTAAATATACTAGCACAGAAAACTTAAAAGTGAGAAAATGCTATAGCAATAACTTGAGAGAACCCCTCTAGTTCTAAAGTTTAGAATTCTATTTAGGCAATCACTTTATGCAGGAGTGAGTGCTTGTAAAAGGTTGTCTCCTAAACCTGTGAAAAGGAGAAGAAGGGTGTAAAAGGGTAGTTGATCTTTGTCCATTGAAAGAAGATCAGTAGTGGAAGCTTGTGGCCTCGAGTGAAGAGGAATCGAGAGTGGATGTAGGTCACGATGACCGAACCATTATAAAAATCTGGTTTGCATTTATATTTTTCTCTTTACTTTCATTGCAAACTACTTTACTTTCACTATACTCTCGTATGCTTTCAAGTTTAACATCTTTCCGAAATGATTTTATCGAACGAGATTTTCGAATCGACGTGATTTTTATCACTGCACTAATTCACCCCCACCCCCACCCCCCTCTTAGTGCCGACTCGATCCTAACAGTTGGTATCAGAGCCATGTTTTTCTCATTTGATTTAACACCTAAGAGAAATGGCTCTTTTCAACTTTCAAGAGGATCACTCTATCATTCGTCCTCTTATGTACAATGGGACAGACTACACATATTAAAAAACTCGAATGAGAGTTTTCTTGCTTTCTTTGGATTTAAATTTATAGAGTATCATTGAAAATGGCTTTCAAAAACCCTCTAGACCAATATGTTGGATCTTAGATTTTGATAATGAAACCAATTGATAGTGTTTATCTAATCTGCATTTTGAGTGACGTAGGAAGCTTCAATCAGGGAGAGACAATTAAAGCAGGAAGAATCATGTTGGCCCGGAAGGGAACATGTCAGAAGATTGGATGTCGAGCCGAAGGACCGGTCGACGTATCGGCAGAAGGATTCGGGCCATGGGTTCGGGCATCGGGCCAGGAAGAGCATAAATTGTCCTAAGAAAATCGGAGTTGCGGAGGTCAATTGGCTAATTGGGCAATAGGCCGCAAGAGATGACGATGCACCGAAGATTCGGATGAAGTGCCAATAAACCAATGACATGCCGAAAAATATTTGATTAACTTTGTAATAATTATCTAAATCGAAGTAGGTTTAGGTGTAATTGGGTTAGAATTAGACAAACTCAATTAGGGGTCAATTAAGCCCAAGTTTGGGTTGTGTTGCACCAAGTAAAAGGCCCAAATAGTGATCTAATAGGTGGAACCGTCATGACACAGTCTCCGAGACCATGTCAGGTGGTGGTACCACCCAGTGGTAGGGTGTCAGGCAGTGGTACTATCTAGTGTCAATGCTGTAGGTGGTGGTACCACCCATCACAGGCAGTGGTACCGCTAGTACCCCGAAAACTAGGGATAAGACTCTTTTAGGCTCCAAGTTTGAATTCACTTGAGGCCTATAAATACCCCTCTCATCCCTAGTTAACATACACAAGAATTGAGAGCAAAAAAGTAGAAAAATGCTGTTGTAATCTTGTGAGAACTCCTCTCAAGCTCTAAGTGTTAGTGTAGTTTAAGAGAGGAGTAAGTGGGGGGATGTAAAGGTTCTCTCCTAAGCTTGTCAAAAGAAGAATCGAGTGTAAAAGGGTAGTTGATCTTCGCCCATTGAAGGAAGATCGTTAGTGGATGCTAGTGGCCTCGACGAAAGAGGAATCGGTAGAGTGGATGTAGGTCATGACGATAGAACCACTATAAAACTTGGTTTACATTTCTATTCTTGCTATTTACCTTCACTGCAAATTGCCTTACTTGCTTTACTTCTACTACACTTACAAATATGTTTTCAAGTTAAACATATTTCCTATACGGGTTTTGTCGATATCGATTTTATCAAAATGAAGATTTTTAAAACCGACATTTTTATCCGCTGCACTAATCCACCCCTCCCTCCCCCCCACCCCCCCCCCTTAGTGTCAATTCAATCCTAACAGTTGGTATCAGTGCCACATTTTTCTCATTTGATTTAACACCCAAGAGAAATGACTCTTTTCGAATTTCAAGAGGGTCATTCTATCATACGTCCTCCTATATTTAATGGGACGGACTACATATATTGGAAAACTCGAATGAGAGTTTTATTGATTTCTTTATATTTTAATATTTGGAATATCATTGAAAACATATTTCAAATATCTTCTCTTCCAATGAGCGATTCGAATAATTTGGAGAAGAATATTTTTTCTTTAAATGCTAGACCTATGAATGCTCTATTTTGCACCCTAGAAAAAAATGAATTCAATCCGGTTTCTACTTGCGAAATAGCTTTTGACATTTGGCACACACTCGAAATCACACACAAAGGCACTAGTAGAGTTAAAGACTCTAAAATAAATATTTTGATGTATAATTTTGAATTATTTTGTATGGAACCAAGTGAGACTATTGGAGACATGTACACCCATTTTACGAATGTCATCAATAGTCTAAAAGCTCTTGGTAAAAGTTTTTCGAACTTGTGAATAAAGTTTTACGATCACTTTCTAAAAATTGAGATTCGAAAGTAACAGCAATATAAGAATCAAAGAACTTGAACCATTTTTCAATTGAAGAACTTATTGGGTCTTTGATGACCTATGAGATGATTTCAATGCTCATGAAGAGCTTGAGAACAACCTTCCAAAGAGTATGAAGGATTTGGCACTTAGAATAAATGAAGACCACTCGAGCGAAAGCTCAAGTGATGATGACTTTGAACTCTTAACTATAAAGATTAAAAAGTTCATAAAATAAGATTCAAAGAATAAAAATAAACTTAAAAAGAAAAAGCTACAAAAGAAGAAGAAAACACTCAATGTGGCTTAGGACGAATCAAGTTCATCCGAAGATGAAGAAAAAACCAACAAAGGCGAGGCGGCAAACTATGCCTTAACGACTTTCGACGACAAGGTAATCAAAATCCCCTTAGTTTATTTTGAAATTACTTGATGCTTTTTACGAGTTATTTTTAATTTAGTTTAGAAAATTATATTTTTTTAAAAAAATTGTATGTTTAATGATGTAATGAAAATGTTAAAAGTTTTGGGATCATGCTTATCTTTCTAGTGATTTTGAAAAATAAAAAATTGAGCATGACAATTGAATACTAACTCCTAGCACTAAGTATGATGAGTTAGATTCACTTAATCATTTTAATTGAAAATGATCATTTTGTATATTTAATGATGCATAATGATTTGAAATCTTATGTTTTGAAATTACGTGTTACTCTTTTGATCTTATATCTTTCATGATATGATTCCTTTGTATTTATAATTTATATATCTCATGATTGAATCATTGATGCAAAGAAGGAAAATGCATTACTACAACAAACAAAATGATTTTGATTAAAAATACTTTATGAAATCATGCTTGAAGAAATAATGTAATGATAATTTGAAATCATGCTTAATGAGTTTATATTTCGAAATTATACATAATGATTTTTGTGATGATGAACTTTACTTGTTAATATTGATGCATGTTTTGATTTGGCATAAAAACTTTGGCATGCTTGTAAGAAATCAAATCACTTAAATTGAAACAACTAAAAAGAGGATAGCATTTTTCTTGAAAATTTCTTTTTCTTTATCTTATCGATTTTTTTTTTCACTAAGAGATTGATAAAGTTATTTATGCCATTTTGAATCTCTTCAAAGTAATTTTGATGATGTAATGATTTGAATTTGAATGAGTTTTATCCAAATCATGATCTTGATTTCTTGGAATTGCTTGAGATTTTTGTTAAATCAAGATCTCTTCTTTGTACTCCTATGATTTTTTTTCTTGGTATCTTATTAAAGAGAATATTTATTAAAATAAATCATGTCTTTCGGTATTCACATGATCTTATCTTTCATGATATGATTTTTTTATAATTCTTTGAATTCATGAAGCATATCTCATCATTAAAATTTTCTTTATATCTTCCATGTGATGACTTGAATATTTACACATTTGTGTTATTCCCCTCTTTTTGTCTATAACAAAGGGGGAGAAAATATATGATGAATGTTTGGTACCAACAATGTGAAGTGATAAATGCTTAAAAAATATTGATTTAATGTTTGGTATCATGAATGCTTTAGTATCATGTTTGATATGCCTATAGTGATGATTGATTGGTATCACGCATGAAGCAAGGATAAAATGTAATGGTTTGAAATTATACATGTTATATATTGAAAACTTGAAACCATATTTTAGTATCATGCAAACCTAAGTAATATTGATTTGAAAATTTATTGAGGATGATGACTTGGCATTTCTTACGAGAACAACTTATGGGTTAAGATTTATTTTCTTTATCCAAATCATGATCTTGATTTCTCGATATTTGATACATGAGATTTTTCTATGAATCAAGATCTTGTTTTTTTTAGCTTGAATGATAAACTTAGACATGTTAAATCTCCCAAATGTATAAATTCTTCTTATACATTTTTCATATCATGATCTTGATTTCTCGATTTGTAGACTTGAATCTTCTTTTTGAATCAAGATTGTTTCCCTATCATTCCTTCTATATACAAAAGGAGAGATATGTCAAAAATCATGACTTGATCTTTCATTTTTTATGATTAAAATAATGATTGGAATATTGATGTAAATTTATTATTTATGTTTGACATGCTTTGAAAATTGTCGTAAAGGGAAAAAGAATTACAAAATTATATTCTTCCCTTCTTTTTGACAATGACAATGGGGGAGATAAATTTGTTAGCTTGCACATTTTAAAGATAGAAAAATATGCTTGCTTGCTTGCACATCTAAAGATAAGCAAAAATTGCAAACGTACACATCGCAAAGAGAGGAAAAACTTATTAGTTTGTTCATCTCAAAAGAGAAGCAAGAATTACTAGCTTGCACATTTCAAGTGTTGAATCTCAGATTTTGATGATGAAACCAATTGATAAGTGTTTATATTTTAATCTGTGTTTTGAGTGATGCAAGATGCTTCGATCAAGATGAGACAATTAAAGCAGGAAGAATCATATTGTGCCGAAGGAAAACATGTCAGAAGATTGGACGTCGGACCGATGGATCGACCGACGTATCGACAGAAGGCTTCAGGCCGTGGATTCGAGCATCGGGCTAAGAAGAGCAGATATTGTGCCAAGGATATCAGAGTTGCAGAGTCAACTGGCCGATTGGGCAATAGGCCGCAAGAGAGGACGATGCGCCGAAGAATCGGATAAAGCGTCGAGGGACCAATGACATGCCGAACAACTTGATTAATGCTTAGTATTAATTGTCTAGATAGAAGTGTGTTTTACATGTGCGGGATTAACTATGATAGCAAGTCATGCAGCAAAATGAAGTCCTGGAGTCAAGGACGCGATTTTGTTAGGAGTTCGAGAGTTTATAGTGGTTCGGTCGTTGTAACCTACATCCACTCCTCCGATTCCTCTTCTGTCGAGGCCACCGGCATCCACTAACGATCTTACACCCCTCTTCTCCTTTTACTGGGTTTAGGAGACAACCCTTACAAGCACTCACACTCCTCTTACAGAATTCTAACACTTAGAACTTGAGGAGGATTCTCACAATACATTTCTACAGTGTTTCTTTACCTTTAAACTCTCTGTGCTTGTGTGTTTTAACCAGGGATGAGAGGGGTATTTATAAGGCTTCAAGTTAATTCAAACTTGGAGCCTAAAACTTTCTCATCCCGGGTTCCCCGGGCACGGGCGGTACCACCGCCTGCGCTAGGCGGTACAACCGCCCAATGTTAGTTTGACTAACACTGCCCTGGGCAGTACCACCACCTAGATCTGGCAGTACCACTACCTAGGGGGCAGTACTGGGTGGTACCACCGCTCAGACTGGCGGTACCACCGTCTGGCACCCTGCCAGGGGCAGTTCAACCGCCCAAACTGGCGGTACCACCACCTGACATAGTCTCGAAGACTGTGCCACAACGGTGAGACTTCTTGGGACACTATTTGGGCTTCTTATTGGGCCCAACACAGACCTTACATGGGCCTAGCTGGCCCCTAATTGGGTTGGCCCAAATCCAACCCCAATTACGTACTAACTATGAAATCCTAAGATATTTGCTAAGCTAAATAATTCCCTATGTCTATTCTTCCGGCGAACTTCTGACGATCTCTTGGCAATATTCCGACGGACTCCCAACAAGATCCTCGACTTCACGATGATCTTCTTGGCGAGTTCCAATGAGCTTCTCTGGCAAGCTCCGTGACTTCTCGGCTGGTTCCGCCAGAACTTCCGACCAACGTCCGGACTTCCGACGAACTCTCGAACTCCCAACGTGATCGTGTCTTTGACTTTTGGACTTCATTTTGCTTCATGCCTTGCTATCGTAGTTAATCCTACACATGTAAAAATATACTTCAATCTAGACAATTAATACTAAGCATTAATCAAGTTGTCTGGCATGTCATTGGTCCCTCGATGCTTCGTCCGATTCATAAGCGCATCGTCCTCTCTTGCAGCCTATTGCCCAATCGGCCAGTTGACTCTGCAACTCCGATATCCTTGGCGCAATATCCGCTCTTCTTGGCCCAATGCTCGAATCTACGGCCCGAAGCCTTCTGTCGATACGTCGACCGTTCCTCCGGCCCGACGTCCAATCTTCTAACATGTTTTCCTCCAGCACAACATGATTTTTCCTGCTTTAATTGTCTCATCCTTATCGAAGCATCCTACGTCACTCAAAACGTAGATTAAAACATAAACACATATTGATTGGTTTCATCATCAAAATCTGAGATTCAACATTGAGTGACGTAGGAAGCTTCGATCAGGGAGAGATAATTAAAGTAGAAAGAATCACGTTGGGCTGGAGTGGAATATGTCAAAAGATTGGATGTCGAGCCGGAGGATCAATCGACGTATCGGCAGAAGGCTTCGGGCCATGGGTTTGGGCATCAAGCCAAGAAGAGCGAAAATTACGCCAAGGAAATCAGAGTTGCGAAGGTCAATTGGTCGATTAGGCAATAGGCCACAAGAGAGGACGATGTGCAAAAGAATCGGATGAGGCATCGATGAACCAATGACATGCCGGACAATATTTGATTTAGCTTTGTAATAATTGTCTAGATCAAAGTAGGTTTTAGGTGTAATTGGGTTGAAATTGGGCTAACTCAATTAGGGGTCAAATGGGCCCAAGTTTGGGTTGTGTTGGGCCAAGTGAAAGGCCCAAACAGTGACCTAACAGGTGGAACCATCGGTGGCACATTCTTCGAGACTATGTCAGGTGGTGGTACCACCCAGTGTAAGTGCTGCATGCAGTGGTATCGTCGAGCACTGGCGGTGGTATCGCCGAGCACTAGCGGTGGTACCGCCTGTTGAATCTCGTATTTTGATGATGAAACTACTTGATATATGTTTATGATTTAATCTACGTTTTGAGTAACGCAGGATGCCTCGATCAGGATGAGACAATTAAAGCAGGAAAATCATGTTGTGCCGGAGGAACATGTCAGAAGATTGGACGTCGGGCCGGTGGATCGGTCGACGTATCGACAGAAGGCTTCGGGCCGTGGACTCGGGCATCGGGCCAAGAAGAGTAGATATTGTGCCAAGGATATCGGAGTTGCGGAGCCAACTAGCCGATTGGGCAATAGGCCGCAGGAAAGGACGATGCGCCGAAGAATCAGACGAAGCGTCGAGGGACCAATGACATGCCGGACAACTTGGTTAATTGCTTAGGATTAATTGTCTCGATCGAAGTTTTGTTTACATGTGTAGGATTAACTACGATGAAAGTAAGACATGTAGTAGGAGTTGCGCCGGAGTCAAGACAATGATCACGTTGGGAGTTCGAGAGTTCTACGGAAGTTCGGACGGTCGTTGGAGGTTCTGCGGGAACAAATCCGAGAAGTCCAGGAGCTTGCCAAAGAAGCTCGTCGGAACTCGCCAAGTGGATCGTCGCAAGTCCAGGAGTTTGCCGGAAGTCCGCAGGAGCATCACCGAGGGTTCATCGGATGATCGACGGAAGTTCGCCGGAAACTTGCCGGAAGAAGCGATTGACGCGCCGGAGCAAGCTGCAGAAATTGTCTTAGGATTTATCGTAGTTAGCACAATGATTAAGTTGGAAATGGGAGGTGATCCCATTAGCTTAATCTTGGGGCAATTGGGCCCCTGAAAAACCCAAAATGGGCCGAATGGATCTACCCATTCGGACCCTGATTGCTGTGGGAGGTGCAACCGCCCAAGCCAGGAGGTAGTTGTTAGGATCGGAGTGGCACTAAGAGGGGGGGGTGAATTAGTGCAGCGGTGAAGTGCGATAAACTTTTCACGATTTAAACACTTTTCGGAAACTTCGTACGATAAAAGCAACATTTTTGTTTAAAACCGTTTCGATTGCGTTTTAACTTGAAGAGATAAGTAAGACAGAGACAAAGCAGTATAGCATTAAAGTGCAAATGGTTTGCAGTAATATAAATGATAATAAGTAAATGCAAACCAGAGATTACACCGATTTTACAGTAGTTCGGTCAAATGACCTACATCCACTTGCGAGGCCCCTCTTCGATGAGGCTCCCACCTTCCACTAGTAAATCTCTTGAAAGGGAAGGGTAAATACCCCTCTTACAACTTTTACAAGCGGTTCACTCTCTTACAGATTTTCAGCAAGAAAGAAGGAGGTGAACACTAGCAAATTGAAAACAAGACTAGCAAAGACTCTTCTAAGACTTTTCTCTCAATCACTTGCTACTCAAAAAGTTGTATTCTCAGCTGAGACTTGAGGGGTATTTATAGGCCTCAAGAGGATTCAAATTTGGGCTCTAAAAAATTTGAATTCTCTTATGTTCCCGATATTGGCGGTGCCACCGCCAGCCAAGCGGTGCCACCGCCCAGCGCTCGGGTGCTGGACGGTGCAACCGCCCAGCCCAGGAGGTGTCACCGCCCAGCTCTCGGGTAGGCCAAATCAGCTCACTGGTTGGGCTCCAAACTTGGCCCAAACCAGTCCGAACTCGGGCCCAATTAGCCCCTATTTGGGTTATAGGATTAACACCTAATCCTAACCCTAATTAATATGCTAACTACGAATTTAAAGACATTTTCTAAGCTATTACAAAGTCCGTAAGTCAAGACTTCTTCCGGTGAGCTTCCGATGAACTTCCGACGGTCTTCCGATAAACTCTCGGAAACCATTCTGCGGACTCCCAACAAGCTCCTAGACTACACGATTTGATCTTGGCGAGTTCCAACGAGCTTCTTCGGCAAGCTCCGATCTTTCTCGGTGAGCTCCGCGAACTTCCAACGAACCTTCCGGCGAGCTTCCGAAAAACCCTTCGGCAAGCTCCCTACTCATTCTCGGCTAGTTCCGGCAGCATTCCCGACGAACCTTCGGACTTCCGTCGAACTCTCGAACTCCTAATGAATCCTTCGCGCTTGACTCTGGCACTTTGTTTCGCTTTATGTCTTCATTGTTATCGTAGTTAATCCTGCACACAAAAAACCAAAAACTCAACTCCGATCTAGACAATTATTACAACGCGAATTGACATTATGTTGCCCGGCACGTCATTGGTTGGCGCTTCGTCCGATTCTTCGGTGCATCGTCCTCTCTTACGGCTTGTTGCCCAATCGGCGGTTGACCTCCGCAACCCCGATATCCTTGGCGCAATTTCGCTCTCCTTGGCCCGATGCCCGACGTCCGAAGCATTCAGCCATCCAATATCCTGACGTGATCTCTTCCGGCGCAACGTCAATTCCTCCTGCGTCAACTGTCTAAACCTGATCGAGTAGACCTGCATCGCTCAAAATGTAGTTTAAATCATAAACACATATCAAGTGGTTTCATCATCAAAATACGAGATTCAACAGTAGCACCGCCTGGGCTAAGTCTCCCAGGGAGACTGGGCGGTGCAACTGCCCCAGCCAGGAGGTAGCACCGCCTGGGCTCAGTCTCCGAGCGAGACTGGGCGGTGCAACCGCCCCTGACAAGAGGTGGCACCGCCTGAGCTCAGTCTTCGAGCTCTGGCAGGCGGTGCAACCGCCTCAGTCAGGAGGTGCAACCGCCTGAGCTCAGTCTTCGAGCTCTGGCAGGAGGTGCAACCGCCCCTGACAGAGGTGGCACCGCCCAGAGGCTCAGTCTTCGAGCTCTGCCAGGCGGTGCAACCGCTCCAGTCAGGAGGTGCAACCGCCTGATCCCGGAATTCCGGGAATTGACAGTTTTGAGCTCCAAATTTGAACTGGGTTGGGGCCTATAAATACCCCACCCATTCAACACTGAAAGAGCACAGACATACACCGAAATCTTGATCTTTTTCTGTGATTCTTAGAGCTCAAAATTGTTATAGAGGCCAAAAGTTCTTCTCCCTCTTTTCTTCCAAGTTCTGAGTTGTAAAGAGATGAGAGAAAATTCTATAAGGGTTGTCTCCTAAGCCCGTCAAAAGGAGTGAAACTGTAAAAGGGTGGTTGGCCTTCGCCTATTGAAGGAAGGCCTCTAGTTGACGTCGGTGACCTCGTCGGTGGAGGAAGCCAAAAGTGGAGTAGGTCAAGATTGACCGAACCACTCTAAATCTCGGTTTCATTTACTTTGAGCATATTATCTTTACTGCAAACCTCCTCTGAAGCTTACTGCCTTCTGCGCTTTTACGATCGGGTTTCAAGCCTTTTACTTTCCGAATCAGCGTTTAGACGTAAATCTGCCTTTTTCATACGATCATCATATTTCAGATTGCGTTTATGTTTTGAGCTTTACCATAACTACAAATTGCCTTCATACTCTTGCTTAAACTGCATCTTGCCTAATCAAGTGATTTACGAATCAGCATTTCGACGTAAATCAGTTTCTTCGTATGAACGTCGGATTTCAGTTTGCGCCTATATTCTGGTTTTCATCATAGCTGCAAACTGCCTAGATTAACTTTAATATCATCTTGCTTAGAATCGGATTTTACACAGAAATCATTTTTATCATTCGAACGCAGCTTTCGGTTTTAATCGCTGAAATATTTCCGCTGCACTAATTCACCCCCCCCCCCCCCCCCCTCTTAGTGCTCTTGATCCTAACAATTGGTATCAAAGCCCGGTATTTCTCATTTCGGATTTACACCCGAGAGAAATGGCTCTTCATGGCTTTCAAGAGGGCTTATCGGTCTTTCGTCCACCGTTGTTTAATAGATTGGACTACACTTATTGGAAAACTCGAATGAGAGTTTTCTTGATTTCTATGAATTTGGATTTATGGAATATCGTTGAAAACAATTTTCAACTTCCCTCTAAACCGATGAACGAATGGTCGGATTTGGATAAGAAGTATTTTTCTTTAAACGCAAAGGCTATGAATGCCTTATTTTGCGCTTTAGACAAAAATGAGTTCAATCGGACTTTTGACATTTGGCGAACACTTGAAATCATGCACGAGGGAACTAGTAGAGTCAAAGACTCGAAAGTTAACATTTTATTGCATGATTTTGAGCTTTTTCGAATGCAACCAAGCGAGACTATAGGCGACATGTATACCCGTTTCACGGATGTCGTCAATGGTTTAAGAGCTCTTGGAAAATGTTTTTCGGATTTTGAACTCGTAAACAAGATTTTGCGCTCACTTTCTAAACCTTGGGATTCAAAAGTAACTGTTATTCAAGAATCGAAAAACTTGAACCAATTTCCACTTGAAGAACAAATTGGTTCCTTGATCACATATGAAATGACATGCAATGCACGTGAAGAACTTGAGAACCACCTTCAAAAAAACAGGAAGGATTTGGGACATAGAACATTTGAAGACCACTCGAGCATAAGCTCAAGTGATGGTGAACTTAAACTACAAATGAAACAAAAAGTAAAAAGCAAAAAGAACGGAACTACTTACTTTGAACGCAAGAAGAAGAATAAAAATTGGGATGAATCGAGCTCCTCTGAAGACGAGGAGAAAATCAACAAAGGCGAGGTGGCAAACTACGCTTTTACGCCTTTCGACGCTGAGGTAATCAAAATGCCTTTAATTTACTTCGAAATTACATGATGCTTTTCATGATGCATTTTTCTTTTTCTTTAAATTTTCTTGAAAATTACATTTTTAATAATTTAATAATGAAAATGCAAAAATATGATCATGCTTGTAATTTTGAAAATGATAATGAAAATTGCATGTCTTATGTTAATGCAAGATAGAAATCTAATGATTGTACACCTAGTGAGATTAATCTTATTTATGTGCTTGAGAAGCAAGAATGTATATTTTGATAATTTTCATATTGCTTTTCAATGACGATACATGGCTTTTGTCTGGAAGGCTTGATATTTTTCATTGTCTTTGTTTGTTAAATATGATGTATGGTTTTGACATAAGAATAAAGATTTGAGCATACTATTATAAAGTCAATCATATAAATTAAAACTAAAGAAGTTTTAGGCATTTATAAGAATCATTCAAATTATGTTCAATGAAACCTTGCTTAATGTTGCAATGAAAATATTAAAGTTTTGATACTATGATTTGACGATTTTATGCATGAGATTTTAAAGTTATACATGATGATTTTTGTGATCGATGGTTTTATGATGAAATTCATTTTACGATCCTAAACGTTGATGCATGTTTTCATTTGACATAAATGAAAAGGCATGCTAACATGAAATCGATCACTTAAGATGAAACACTTAAAAAAGGGGAGAAATATATGAATTGATGCTATAAACACTATGCTATGATTATCCCATGCTTGCATCATCAAGAGATATATGAATTGATATGATTGTCATATTTGCAATGCTTATATGAATTGATGCTATGATTGCCAAATTTGCATTATGCCATGTTTGCATCATGCGTTAAGATATCAAGAACTTGTATCGTAATTTTACACATTGATATCTTACCATGTGATGAAATGCTACAATTGATGAACACTTGAAATGTAATCCTCTATCTTATTGATTTTTCAATAAATCTATGCTTGTCATATATGAATTTATTGAATGTAATTTTGAGGATGATTTCAGATTTGACAAATGCTTGATTCGTATTTACGACATAAGATACACTTTAAATATGAATCATGCTTCAATCATGTTAAATGCTTCAATCATTTTCTATCTCTAGAGTTCTCGATTTTGATGAAATACAAGTGATAAATTCATTTATGATATCTTGTAAATCACTTGAATTATGAATGAGTTTTTTATGATGTGTTAAAAGAATCACTTAAAAAGAAAATGTTTTTCCCATCTTATCGAGATTAATGATTTCATGATATTGTGTGAATCTCGAAATTGATTTTGATGAAATAGTAATAACGTTATTCATGTTATGAATCTTAAAAATGATAATATGCTTCATGTGATAATATGAATACATGAAACACTTATGATATGATTTTTATACAATTCCGTGTATTCATAAAATATTTATCTCATCATCCAATAACTCTTCTTGATATTCCTTATGAGATGAAATGAAATAATGCATGAAATACAAATGAGGAGTTAATGATCATGCATAATAGGATGTAATGAATTCTAATATTTAGATACCATCGTTTGAATATCTATGATCATATTGTCAAAATGATATATCATGAATGCTTGAATATCATGTTTGATATGCTCATGATGATGATTGATTTTTCGGTATTGTGCATTAAAAAATGAAATGTAATGTTAATGAATTTATGCATTGAAACTATAATGATGCTCAAATAAGAATGATTACTTTGAGCATATTATCTTTACTGCAAACCTCCTCTGTAGCTTACTGCCTTCTGCGCTTTTACGATCGGGTTTCAAGCCTTTTACTTTCCGAATCAGTGTTTAGACGTAAATCTACCTTTTTCGTACGATCATCATTTTTCAGATTGCGTTTATGTTTTGAGCTTTACCATAACTACAAATTGCCTTCATACTCTTGCTTAAACTGCATCTTGCCTAATCAAGTGATTTACGAATCAGCATTTAGACGTAAATCAGTTTCTTCGTACGAACGTCGGATTTCAGTTTGCGCCTATATTCTGGTTTTCATCATAGCTGCAAACTGCCTAGATTAACTTTAATATCATCTTGCTTAGAATCGGATTTTACACAGAAATCGTTTTTATCATTCGAATGCAGCTTTCGGTTTTAATCGCTGAAATATTTCCACTGCACTAATTCACCCCCCCCACCCCCACCCCCCCCACCCCCCTCTCTTAGTGCTCTTGATCCTAACACCGCCAATACCCGAAAGACCCGGGATGAGACTAGTTTTGACTCTAAATTTGAATCCATTTGGAGCCTATAAATACTCCTCTCATCTCTAGTTAACATATACAAGCACAGAGAACTTAAAAGTGGGAAAACGCTGTAGCAATCACTTGAGAGATCCCCTCCTCTAGTTCTAAAGTTTAGAATTTTATTTAGGGAGGAGTGAGTGCTTATAAAAGATTGTCTCCTAAACCTTTGAAAAGGAGAAGAATAGTGTAAAAGGATAGTTGATCTTTGCCCGTTAAAAGAAGATCGATAGTGGAAGCTGGTGGCCTCGAGTGAAGAGGAATTAGGAGCGGATGTAGGTCACGACGACCGAACCACTATAAAAATCTAGTTTGCATTTCTATTTTGCTCTTTACTTTTATTGCAAACTGCTTTACTTTCACTATGCTTCCATATACTTTTAAGTTTAACATCTTTCTAAAATGATTTTATCGAACGAGATTTTCGACTCGACGTGATTTTTATCACTATACTAATTCACCCCCCCCCCTAGTGCCGACTCGATCCTAACACCTATCACCTAGGATGATGGTAGTACTATACAGAATTTTAATTTTGTGGTGGTAGTACCATCGGAGTCCAGAATTATGACGTTAAAAGTTATGATGATAATACCGCCCAATATCAACGATAGTATTGCTCGTACCCCTAAAATTTCAGAGATTTAAATTTTTTTTATTCTATTCTTGAAGCGTTTTGGGGCCTACAAATATCTCACTCGGGCTTGATTGATGGTGCATCCATTTTTTAGTTTGTGAAGCGTTGTAGCTCTCTCTTTGTGCACTATTTGAGTCTCTTCCTCCCTTTTGAGCTTAGTTGTGATACTAAGTTATAAGAGGTGAAAGATATTTTATAAAAAAGTAAGCGTGAAGGTCCTATCTTAATCCTATAAAGGGTAAAAAGTTATAACAATGGTAGTTAATCTTTATTCATTAGAAAGAAGATTGATAGTGAGAGATAGTGATCTCGAAGGAAGAGGAATCGGAAGTGGACGTAAGTTAAAAAAACCAAACTATTATAAATATATTTGCATTTCTTCTCTTGCTTGTGACTTTTGTTTGTGATTGTTTACTTGTTATTCACTTTACTCACAACTCTTATTCACACTCAATATTTAGTTAATTATGTTTCCCATGTGGTTTTTATGATCAAGTTTTAAAGATAATTGAAAGTTATTATAACACTGATTTACTTTTGTAAAAAAGGGTGAAGCGTGAGCGTCCTACCTTAAGCCCATAAAAAGGTAAAAAATTATAATAATGGTAGTTGATCTTTGTTCATTGGAAAGAAGATTAGTAGTGAGAGTCAGTAGCCTCGAAGAAAAACGAATTAGGAGTGAACGTAGATTGGAATTACTAAATTACTATAAATCGATTTGTATTTCTTCTCTTGCTTGCGACTTTTGTTTATGATTGCTTACTTATTATTCACTTTGCTCGTAACTTTTATTTACACTCAATATTTGATTAATTATATTTTTGATATGATTTTTATGATTAAGATTTAAAGACCGTTAAAATTTACTATAACACTAATTTACTATCCCACATAATAGAATAGAACATCACGAAGACCAACAGCAGCTAAATGTTCTAGAATGTATTCCTCACATTGCAAAAGTTACTAGCAAAAATAATCGATAAAAGCCAAGGGGAGGAATCATGAAGCCGGACAAGGATGTTTAGATATCACTTACATAATAGCAAAATTCATTTTCCAAGTAAGCATAATACCTCTTGAGGCCCCGACAGAGTCTTGGGAAAAGAAGCTCCAAGTTATACCAAACCATCTATTCACAACTGCAAGCTTCGTCACAACAACATGGGTCTTTGAAGGAGGATCGGATCCAATTTGTATCTTCGAGAAACATGAGAATGATAGTTAGTAATTGGGTGCCTTCTATCACCTCTGCAATTCTAAATAAGAATAAACATAACTAACAGTTTAAATAGAGGGCAGAGAGGACTACCCTTTATCAGCGTGGGCATTAGAGGTACACCTATCGTCTACTTCCATCCCTTGGTTTGTTTGCCTTTCAAGGAAGACAGACAACATGGTTTGAAGTTTGGTTTGCAAGGTAAGCTCTATAGGTCCGCTTGTCCTCCATCCGAGTCACAGGGGCATTTGTCTGTTCTAAGCCCTCATCTCATCAGAGGTAGAGGTATATTCACCATTTAGGACTTCCATTGAGGCGCAAGCAACCTCCTAGCTTTACTTTTTTATTTTATTAATTTTAATATTTTATGCATCTTTTCTATTAGCATAATATTACATTAAAAATCTATATTAAGTTCTTATTTTTTCATATTGATAATAAATGAATTTGCATAGACCTCTCTAATGTATATTATTTATTATTGATATTATCTTAATTGATGAGATCTTACGTGAAATTAATTATAAACTTAAGCTACGGAGGTAAGTCTTAGAAACTTAAGGTCTTAAGAGATAATATATACAAAAAGATTATGTTATTGAGATGAAAATATTAAAATAGATATGTGAAGTTATTAGGAAAGATGTAAAAGAAATACTTTTATTTGTGAAAAACTAGGTATTATTTTGATAAGGGATAAGATAAGAAAAAATTATTTAAAATAGTATAAGTATATACTTATAGACCTCCAAATATGATAAACAGAAGAGGTGATATATTTAATTTTAGTGATATAAAGAAAGTTTAAGAAAAAAATTCTTAATAAAAATTATAAATAAAAAATTAAATATTCTAAACTTAATTAAATATACGACTTAATGGCAACAATTCATGAAGATTCAACTTTATAAAATCCTACGTACTTTTAGATTTATTTTCTTTTACGTCTTTCCTATGACATATCTTAAACTTGCCACCTTAGTCATACAAGTAGCTCTTTACCTCCTTGTAATTCTAAAGTAATCATTCAACAGAGCTCCCTCCAAACTCAAAATGAATGCTATTAAATGAAGCATTATTTTTATCAAATCCTATAAACTTTTAGATCCATTTTCTTTCGGGTCGCCCTTATGACATGTAGAGTTATAACAGCTCATATCTTGAACTCGAAGTCAACCTTAGCACATCAATCATATAAATAGCTCTTTACCTTGCAATTCTAAAGTAATCATTCAACATAGCTCCGTTGAAGCTGAAAATGAATGGTGGGTGGGGCCTTCCTTATGACATGTAGAATTATAAGAGTCCATGACGATCAACTTAAAAGCCAACCTTGCCACCTCAGTCATGCAAGTACATCTTTACCTTACAAACTAAAGTAATTATTCGACATAGCTCCTCAAAACCTGAAAACGAATGAATGTTGTTGCATGTACAAGACATGAAACATTTGTAAAAACTTGCACGAAGCTTCATTTTTGTCAGATCCTACATGCATGTAACTCTTCATGACATGTAGAGTTACGAGAGTCCGTATCTCCATCGAAGCTTGCCACCTCAGTCATATAAAGTAGCTTTGCACCTTGCCTTACGATTGTAATCATTCAACATAGCTCCATTGAAGCTAAAAATGAATGGTACTGCATGAAATATATATACGTAATCATTCAACACAGCTAGCACCATTGAAGCTCCATTCAACTTATATGAAGCTTGATTTTTATCAAATCCTACGTACTTTTTTGTTTTTGTTTTTGCCCTTCCTCATGTCATCATGTAGTGAGTGTTATAGGAGCTCATATCTTGAACTGAAGTCAAGTTTGCCACCTCGCTCATTCAAATAGCTTTTATTATACAATTCTAAAGTAGTATTCTATATAACTCGCTTGAAGCTGAAAAAATGAATAATGTTGCGTGTAGATGAAACACTAGACAAGCATTTGCACTTTCTCTCACTAGCACCACTTCACGCCTTCCTTCACGCCTACATGCCTCACGTATATGACCCCAACCCGTTAGTGTTCTTCAAATGCCAAGACACTTTAGGCATTGACTTCCCATGTTTCTTATAGCCCAAGAGGACTGAGATCAGAAACCACGACACATCTACCAAGTATTAGAAGCTATATATACTTATCAGTACTTACAGCAATAAACATATACATATATATATAGACAGCTGTAGTCCTACAACTTTGCTTTGTGTGTGTCCAACTTTTTATTTTGGCCACCAATGCATGGATGGGGGACGACCATAAAGCAGTCACTTGGAAGGATATATCCGATATATGCGTGTGTAAATGATGAACGGAGGGCCACCTTTTGTTGCCGATTGGAGGGAGGGACGGCTGTGGTTGTCGTTAGTGCATTGCAAACATGGATCGCATAAGAGGAGCGTGGTGGGATTCCGGGTTGACTGTGCCTGCCACCTTCCGACTCTGTGTGTATTCCCATATTTGTTGCCCCTAACCAAAGCCCCGTCATCTCATCTCCGGCAATTCCTTTTTTAGGGTTGTGTTAAAAAACCCTAATTTTGGATTTGTATGTGGGGGTTTGTGATGTTAAGTACAAATGCCTTGTTCTTTTGTTTTGAAGAGGCAGTGTTTTTCCACGTAAATAATGGACAATGTGCGAGAGTTGCAATACTCTCGTAATCAATTTGAAAAAGGGAATATAATATTATTAAGATTTTAAAAAAATATTTGTATTCATAATTAATTTCTTGATTTTTTGATTAAAAAAATATATAAAGGTAATGGAGAAATGAAATTATGATAGCTATATTATCGTAATCGAATCCTTTGATCACTTGTGGAACCGATGGGTCAATTAGTAAGATCAGTATGTTTAATTAAAAATAATAATAATAGTTTAAAAGTATATATATATATATATATATTAAAATTTTATATAAAAATAAATAAAAAATAATTATCAATCAATCAACATTGTATCGATTTTAATTGATTTCTCAACCTCAATCCTAATTACTTTATGATTGACATAAATATCCTCTTAAATAAATGATAAAAAAAAAGAACTTAAGGATATTTAAGTAATGTTATCATATTACAAAACTAGTTCGTTTTTATGAAACTCAAAATCGAGTTGTTAACACATCTGATCCAATAATTAAAATCGGTTTTCTATATTAATTAGATCATTAGGCTCGATCTGATTCGGTTAAGCATACCATCGACAACACTTGGCCACGGGAATAGATGTCGAGAGAAGGAAGTGGCATTTCTCGAGTAGTTTATTAGCTAGGAAAGCAGGTGCAGAAGGGGAATCAAGACGACAAGTGGTAGCCACCATGGGAGGGAGCATCGCTTGAGAGAACATTTGTGAGACACTTGGTCGTGGTTGGAAAAAGAGGTCAGAGAAACTGCGAAGGGATTCCTCCCAATGGGAGGCAAAAAAGAGAGAGGAAGTGCCGAGTCTCACTTGTCTGCACAACTCCATGTGATGTGTGTTTGTTAGGAGCATGGAGCATGGAGCATGGAACACGGATAGAGAGAGAGAAGCATTTGAAGAAGCCATAAATGAAATGATGGAGAGAAGGAGAGATGCGAGTTGTCAGATTATTTTAATTCTTATCAAGAGATCTACTATATGTTAGATTATTTTAATTATTAAGATTATTTTAATCTCGGTTTCAATGCCATCTTAGTATATAATAAATCTGGATGAAATACTACATAGGATCGATTACTAATAATATAACTCAAAAACATAAGTTATTATAGATCAAAGATAATAATATATGTTAGTTGATCCGATTGATTATTACCTTTGTTGGATGTTGGGCTGAGAGCCCATATCGTGAGTTTTATCAATCCATAGTCCATTCTCTCTTAATCTAATTATAATTTATATTAGGGGGGTGTGATGGCTATAAAAAAAAGACAGTAAGGAGATAGTTTTTGATAGCCACGGGATTCTAAATAAAAGAAAGAGAATAAAACAGAAATGAAAGAGAAAGAAAGGGAAGAAGACAAGGACAACATAGAGAGACTGTTCTCAATCATCTAGCAGTGTTTTCATCTCAGGTTAGATCAGATCTATAGTAGATTCTTACTGTGATTACTTAGGGATAATTAGGGAGGATTTAGATATTGTGCACAGTGACATGATCCTTGTATCTCAGTTATTCTTTTGTGATTGTTGCTAGGGTTTTGGACAAGAGATTGAGATTTATATATTCATTATTATTATAGTAGATTATCTCTAGTTTGCCTCGTAGTTTTTACCCTTCACATTAAAGGAGTTTTCCACGTATATCTTGATGTTATATTTGATTGTGGTTCCATTTAATTTCGCTGTGTGTTATGACCTGCTAGTATTTATTTATATATAAAAGTTATTTCTCTTTATATCCTATTGGTATCAAAGCAAGATTATGGTGATTTAATTTTTGTATTTGAACATGGAGGTCAGTAATGTTACTCGCATGATTAATTTAAATAAAAATAATTTGATGATTATTATTAGTCAGGAATTAAGTTGATTTGCTTAAGCCATGTGATAACAATTCAACCTTATGTTTTGCTGACAAAAGAATATTAGTTGATCACACAATGCAAACCGTTGCAATCGAAGTTATATTGTCACTTTGGGCACCATACAAGTTTTGAATTGTTTGGCATGAAGGATGCTTAATATATGATTTTTGTCTTTGAGTTACAGTTCAAAAACACTGTACCATCATAAAACTTAATTAAATTGGTGGCGATTTTTATGTATTATGATCGTATGAGAAAAACATGCAATCCTAACTCGAGGGACTTTAACCCTTTCCACTAATGATACTTACATTTAGTCCATTAAACATGTATTGGTATCTTAAAATTCTCTAATAGGGACAAACCACAAAACTGTAGAACTAAATTTTTTTTACTTATTACTTCATCCAAGTTTCCTAATAGGTGAATCCAAATGAGCCATTTTTTTTTTACTTCTAACAACTAAATTTTGCAAGGAAAAACATAATGAGGTTAAATTATCAGTTATATTCTGTTGATTATTTGTAGCATGTAGGATTAGAATCACATGTAAGTATAAAAATTATTATTATGTGAAAAATTTTATTATCAGGATCGAAATCAAATCATGATTGATCAAGATTTATGTTGTGTATCTTTCGATACTATTTAGAAAGATTTTTATTTCTCTTTTTATCTTTTAGAGAATTAATGGATTAGGGACTAAAAAAAATTAAGAATAGAATTATAATTTTAATAATTGATGTTTCCTCCTCTCTCGTCTTCTTGTAAGTGGTGGTAGAGTTTATAGAACACGATGATTAAAAAAGTTTCCTCCCAAAAATATCATCTTTAAAGAATTCTATTATAATTATATATATTTTTAATTGACTAACTAATGATAATAGTTAAAATTTAATTATATTTATAATATATATATATATATATATATATTTAATCTAATTAATTAAATATGATGATATAATAATCTACCATCACATTCCTCGAAAATCAAAATCATTTAAGTTTCGCTTCATCTCAGAACAAAGGACGATGATGAGTTTGTGTTGGAGATTCCAACGTACTCTGAACCGAGAGAAGTGGACATGATTGAATGGTGTGGTCAAGAAGGGGTCAAAATTGAGCACATGCCGCAGCCACGAGATTAAAAGATTGGTCGTAGTGTGTGTGTCTCTCTCCTTGCATGATTATGAAAATATATTTCTTTCTACCATAAACACATTCGACGACATTATGCCGCCATATAGATAATGGTCGGTCGGGATAAGATGAAGAACAAATCAAATCAATTAGTACTAGGAACTATTATTGACCACGTGCTCGGCAGCACATCTTTCTTCTCTTGATGTCTGCTTAATTCACTATCACAAGATCCTATTTATAAGTCTAAATCAATAGTTTCCTACTCTGATCGAACATAAACTTCTACTCCAACTCTAATCGAACTCTAAATTACATCTCCAACAGATCATCGTGAGGTTCTTAAGGTGCCATCCATCAGCTCCTCTTCCGTGGGATGGTGGGTAATTCAAAGTAAAGTTTTAGGAAAATATTTATAAGTGAGAAAAAAAAGATTGAAAGAAGATCAATGAATAATCAAATAATGGGATATAAAGATAAATAATTTTTTTTATATGAACAAATACTAGCAGATCATAACACACAGCAGAATTAAATGGAGTTACAATCAAATAGAACATTAAGATATACGTGGAAAACCCCTTCAATGTGAAGGGTAAAAATCATGGGGTAAACTAGAGATAATCCACTATAATAATAATGAATATACAAATCTCAATCTCTTGCCTAAAACCCTAGCAACAATCACAAGAGAATAACTGGGATACAATGATCACATCACTATACACAATATCTAAATGCTCCCTAATTCTTTTCAAGTAATCACAGTAAGAATCTACTATAGATCTGATCTAACCAGAGATGAAAGCACTACTAGATGATTGAGAACAGTCGCTCTGTGTTGTCCTTGTTTTCTTCCCTTTCTTTCTCTTCCGTTTTTGCCTTGTTCTCCTCTTTTTTTGTAGAATCTCCTGGCTGCCAACACGATAACCAAACACTCTCAAATGCTTGAAGGAAACATCTTTCCCTGACCATACATGCCATCTAAGGATGTACATGGTGATAAGTTGATCACATTAACACAGTCCTCAAAAGTCTCATCCCAAAACCTTTTGGGTAGCTTGGCTTGTGAAAGCATACATCTGATCTTTTTCATGATGGTGTGGTTCATCCTCTCTGCAATTGCATTATGCTGAGGTGTACCAGGAACTGTTATCTTATGTTGGATCCCATGTGACATATAATAATCATGTAATAATCCTGTGTATTCACCACCATTGTCTGATCTTATACATTTCAATTGCCTTTATGTCTCCCTTTCAACCCTGGTATAAAACTCTTTGAAGACATTAATCACTTGATATTTGGTCTTCAAAACATAGGCTCAAACTTTCTTGGAAAAATCATCTATAAAAGTGACAAAATAAAGTGCACCACTTATACCAAGAACATCAATGGATCCACCATGAGTTTTTGTCCTCAAATGACCACATACATCTGTATAAACACGGTCTAAGACATGCATTTTTCTAGACATAGTAGGACTAGTAAATGAAACTCTATGTTATTTACCAGCCAAACAATCAATACAAGGGTTCAAATGTGTACCTTAAGGTCTGGCAATACCTCTCTTTTGGAAAGAGCTTGCAACCCCTTCTCGCTCATGTGTCTCACTCGCCTATACCATAACTCCATGCTAAAGTCTTTCTCTGTAGCATTTAACTATTCACCATAAGCTTTGACCTGCAACCTGTACAAAGTATGACATTTTTTTTTACTAGTCACAATAAGAGAACCCTTACTGAGCTTCCATTGCCTATTGTGAAATCTACTATCATAGTCTTCGTCATCTAGCCTTCCGACTGAAATTAAATTCAGCCTCAAGTCAACCACATGTCTCACATCCTTAAGCACCAACTTGTAGCCAAGATTGGTCTTTAAATGGATATCACCTATGCCAATGATGTCTATTGTGTCATAGTTGCTCATCTTGACAATACCAAAATTTTCAAACCTATAGGTAGTAAAAAACTCCCTTCGTGATATAGCATGATAAGAAGCACTTGTCAATCACCCACTCAAGATATTGATACACACAACAAAAAATATCATGAGAAGGAGATAAAATCAAATAATCACCACCATGCACTGTAGCTGTATTATCCTTTGACTCTGTAGACTCCACTTCTTTTTCCTTTTTCTTGCTCTTCTTATGTTGCTTACATTGGTTCTTGTAATGTCCTTTCTCACCACAGTTATAGCAAATAATATCTTTTCTTGATCTTGACTTGTTCCTACCCATGCGTGAACTACTTCTAGACTTTGACCTTCCTTTGTTCTCTGAGATAAGTACTTGTGAATCATTCTGAGATGTTACCAAATTCTTTTTTTCAACTCCTCATTCAAAACTGCTTATTACTTGATTCATAGTGACAACATCCTCTGGTGCAGAATTACCGAGGGAAACCACTAATGTCTCCCAACTTTCTAGTAATGAATTGAGAAGTAATAATCCCTGTAACTCATCATCAAGAGATATTTTCATAGAGGATAACTGGTTAGTAATACTTTGTATTTCATTCAAATACTCAGCAATAGAAGCACATTCTCTATATTTTAGGTTTATAAGTTTTCTGATCAAAAAAACTTTATTACCGGTTGTTTTTCTTTCATATAGACCTTACAATTTTTTCTAAAGAGAATATGAAGAACTTTCAGTTGAAACATAGTGAAAGACACTATCATCAAGCCACTATCGAATAAACCCATTTGTTTTTTGATCTAACCTCTTCCACTCATCATCTGTTATAGTTGTAGGTTTTGCACTATCCCCCTACAAAGGTCTATACAAATCTTTGCAATACAAGAGATCTTCCATTCTTGGTTTCCATATCATCCAATTATTTCCATTTAAACTAATCATGTGAGAAACATTACTAGCCTCCAAGTTCAAATACAAAAATTAAATCACTACAACCTTGCTCTAATACTAGTTGATGAGATATAAATAAAAATAACTTTTGTATATGAACAAATACTAGCAGGCCATAACACATAGCGAAATTAAATGGAACCACAATCAAATATAACACCAAGATATACATGGAAAACCCCTTCAATGTGAAGGGTAAAAACCATGGAGCAAACTAAAGATAATCCACTAAAATAATAATGAATATACAAATCTCAATCTCTTGCCCAAAACCCTAGCAACAATCATAAGAGAATAACTGAGATATAAGGATCACGTCACTGTACTCAATATATAAATCCTCCCTAATTCTTCCCAAGTAATCACAGTAAGAATCTACTATAAATTTGATCTAACTTGAGATGATAACACTACTGGATGATTGAGAACAGACTCTCTGCATTGTCCTTGTCTTCTTCCATTTCTTTCTCCTTCGATTTCTGTCTTTTTCACCTCCTTTTTGCTACTACAAGAATCTCCTCTGCTGCCCTATTTATGCATCTTTCTGTCTCTTTTTATAGCCACCACACCCTCCCTAATATAAATTAAGGTTAGGTTAAGAGGGGATGAGCTGTGGGCTGATAAAGCCCACCTTGGGCTGAATATAGGTTATTAGCCCAACAACCTCCCCCTTCAGCCCATAAGGGAGGCTACCTCATTACTCCTCAATGTAAAGTCATACCGACTAACTATCGGCATATCTCCTGTCTTTATTTTGGTAAGTTCTTCATTCTATTTGGTAGTAGTACCAAATCATAAGTGTGGTTTTTCTGAAGAGTATCCATCTCTTTCTGCATAGCAACTAACCACTTCGTGTTCTGCTCACTTTCAACTGTTTCCTGGTAACTCTCTGGTTCACCTGCATCAGTAAGCATCACATACTCATTTGTAGAGTATCTTCTGGAAGGTTGACGTTGTCTAGAAAATCTTCTCAACTGAGGTTCTGCGGGAAGTTGCTCTCCAACTTTTTCTTGCTCAACATGTCCTGCAGGTATATCAACATCAGGCTCTACATCATCTTCCTGCACATCTCTCCCATCACCCTGATATACTAGAGGAGTAATTGGGTCACAATCTACTAATCCTTCTGCAGAAGTCTTGGCCGGTGTCTTATTTTTTAAATCTTCAAAAGTTTGATCCTCAAAGAAGACTACATCTCTGCTTCTGAACATCTTCTGCTTTTTTGGATTCCAAAGCTTGTAACTAAACTAATCATGTGAGTAACTAAGAAAAATACATTCTTTAGTCTTACCATCCAACTTAGACTTCTCATTGTCTGGAACATGTGTAAATGCACGACAACCAAATACTCTTAAATTCTTGTACGAAATATCTTTCCCTAACCATACATGCAACATCACCATCTAGGATTGTACATGGTGATAAACTGGTCACATCAACTATAGTCCTCCAAGCCTCATCTCAAAACCTTTTGAGTTGCTTGGCCTGTGAAAGTATACATCTGATCTTTTCCATAATGGTGCGGTTCATCCTCTCTGCAATTGCATTATGTTGAGATGTACCAGGAACTGTCCTCTCATATTGGATCCCATATAACCTGTAATAATCATCAAATAATCCTGTGTAGTCACCACCATTATCTGATCTTATGCATTTCAATTGCCTTTCTGTCTCCCTTTCAACCCTAGCATGAAACTCTTTAAAGATATTAATCATCCGATCTTTGGTCTTCAAAGCATAAGCCCAAACTTTCCTGAAAAAATCATATATAAAAATGACAAAATAAAGTACACCACTTATACCAGGAACATCAATAGATCCACCAGGAGTTTTGTACTTAAAGGATCACATACATCTGTATAAACACGGTCTAAGGTAAGCATTTTTCTAGACAAAGCAGGACTAACAAATGAAACTCTATGTTGTTTACCAGTCAAACAATCAATACAAGGGTTCAGATACGTACCTCTGAGGTCTAGCAATACCTCTCTCTTGGAAAGAGCTTGCAGCCCCTTCTCACTTATGTGTCCCAGTCACCTATACCACAACTCCATGCTGAAGTCTTTCTTTGTAGTATTTAACTGTTCACCACAAGCTTTGGCCTGTAACATATATAAGGTGTGACATTTCTTTCCACTAGTTATAACAAGAGAACCCTTACTGAGCTTCCATTGCCCTTTGTGAAATCTGCTATCATAGTCTTCATTATCTAATCTTCCAACTAAAATTAAATTCAGTCTCAAGTCAATCACATGTCACATCTTTAAGTACCAACTTAAAGCCAAGGTTGGTCTTTAAATGGATGTCACCCATGCCATTGATGTCTACTATGCCATAGTTGCCCATCTTGACAACACCAAAATTTCCAGAGCTATATGTAGCAAAAAACTCCTTTCGTGGTGTAGCATGATAAGAAGTTTCTATGTCAATCACCCACTCAAGATCCTGAAACACACAAGAAAAAAGATATCATCAGAAGGAGACAAAATCAAATAATCACCACCCTACATTGTAGCTGTAGTATTATCCTTTGACTCTACAAACTCCACTTATTTTTCATTTTTCTTACTTTTCTTAGGTTGCTTACATTGATTCTTATAATATCCTTTCTTACCATAGTTATAACAAACAATATCTTTTCTTGATCTTGATTTGCTCCTACCTATGCGTGAATTGTTCTAGACTTTAACCTTCCTTTGTTCTCTAAGATAAGTGCCTGTGAATCATTTTGAGATGTTGTTGAATTCTTTCTTCTCAACTCCCCATTCAACAAATCACTTGTTACTTGACTAATGGTGACAACACCATCTGGCGCAGAATTACTGAGGGAAACCACCAATGTCTATCAACTTTTTGGTAATGAACTGAGAAGTTACAATGCTTGTAACTCATCATCAAGAGACATTTTCATAGAAAATAACTGGTTAGTAATACTTTGCATTTCATTCAAATGCTCAACAATAGAAGCACCCTCTCTATATTTTAGGTTCACAAGTTTTCTGATAAAAAAAGCTTTGTTACCAGCTGTTTTTCTTTCATAGAGATATTCTAATTTTTTCCAAAGAGAATATATAGATCTTTCAGTAGAAACATGGTGAAATATACTATTATCAAGCCACTGTCGAATAAACCCAACTATTTTTCGATCTAACCTCTTTCACTCATCATCTGTCATAGTTGTGGGTTTTACACTATCCCTCTGCAAAGGTCCATAAAAATCTTTGCAATACAAGAGATCTTCGTTTTCATATCATCCAATTTTTTCCATTTAAACTAATCATGTGAGAAACATTACTGGCCTCCATATTCAAATATAAAATTAAATCACTACAATCTTGCTCTAATACCAATTGATGGGATATAAAGAGAAATAACTTTTGTATATGAACAAATACTAGTAGGTCATAACACATAGCGGAATTAAATGAAACCACAATCAAATAGAACACCAAGATATACGTGGAAAACCCCTTCGATGTGAAGGGTAAAAATGACGGGGCAAACTAAAGATAATCTACTATAATAATAATGAATATACAAATCTTAATCTCTTGCCCAAAACCCTAGCAACAATCACAAGAGAATAACTGGGATACAAGGATCACGTCATTGTGCTCAATATCTAAATCTTCTATAATTCTCCATAAGTAATCACAATAAGAATTTACTATATATTTGATCTAACTTGAGATAGAAACTGTTGGATGATTGAGAACAGTCTCTCTGTGTTGTCCTTGTTTTCTTCTATTTCTTTTTCCTTGGATTTTTATTTTTTTCTCCTCCTTTTTGCTGCTACGAGGATCTCCTCTTCTACCCTCGTTGTTGTCCTATTTATACCTCTTTCTGTCTTTTTTTAGAGCCATCACACTCCCCTTAATATAAATTAAGATTATGTTAAGATGGGATGAGTTATGGGTTGATAAAACGTACCTTGGATTGAATATGGGCTTTCAACCCAACATATTTTTCCATATAAAAATCACCACCAATTTAATTAAGTTTTCTAACGAGACAGTGTTTTTGAATTGTAACTCAAAGACAAAAATCATATATTAAGCATCCTTCATGTCAAACCATTCAAAACTTGTCAGGTGCCCAAAGTGACAATATAACTTCGATTGCAATAGTTTGCTTTGTGTGATCAACTAATATTCTTTTCTCAGCGAAACACAAGGTTGAATTGTTATCACATGACTTAAGCAAATCAATTTAATTCCTGACTAATAATAATATCATATCACCATAAATATACAAAAATTAAATAAAATAAATAAACATATGATAAGATTGGACTGACTACTAAGGGAGAGAAACTACAAGTGTGATTGTGTTCAAGGAATGGATGAAAAATCTTGAGGAATCAAACAAATTTGTTTAAAATTAATAGTTTTCTCATTAGCCCAACCCAGATTTGACTTAACTAGTTTATTTAAAATTATATAAAATTAATCTTAGTTTTAATTAATTTATCAAAAGAAATTTTTTTTATATACAAAAAGTAAGTGATGAAGATAGGATTTAAGCCCATAACTTTGGACTAAATTATCAAGATCTTTACCGACTAAATTAGTTAACACCTTTTGTTAGAAAATAGTATATCATTTAGCAATTATAATATATAAAATTTATGATGGTGAAATATATTATTTTATATATGTATTATATATGATCAATAATATTATCTACTATATATATATATATATATATAATATTATATTATATTATATTATATTGAACTGGGGATTTATGGCACTCAAGAGTACAGAGAATAAGTCCATTCGAGCACCAAAGTTCCTTATGTAAAACATACAAAATAAAAAAGGGAGACCAATAACAATGACTGCTTTCACTGCCAAATTAGAAAATGTTTTTATCATGCAAGAGTACCTTAAGTAGAGGAAAAAAATGATTCTCAATTAGAGTATTTTATCACTCACTTTCTTGGTGTCTTTGGGGGAACATAGGATCTCTTCCTGCTTTAAGAGAAGAGCGGGTCTCTCTCTTCCTTTCTTCCTTTTTTTCTAGGTTTTGCTCTTGCCATCATTATCCCTTGTTAAGTTGAGGATATTAAATGATGCTAATAAAAATTTTATTAATTTAGAAGATATTAAGATAAAAAATTTTAATTTATTTATATTCCATAATCTAGATAAAATTATGATGAGTTTTATTTAATATGTCTAAGTGTCATAAGTCTATAGTATAAAAAGGGGTGTGGTATCCTCTTATGAATCCACCACACATTATATTAAGAGGGGAGCAATATATGAACTACAGAGTATTATTTGAGTGCTCTAATCAGATTTTTCAATGATTTTTTTTTTATGTTTTGAATTATTTTTGGTTGTTTCATTGATACTTGTTTCTTTGTCTCTTCTCTTTTCAATCCTAATTCTCGACGAGTCATATCAGAGAGAGCCATGATATTCTTTTATTTATGATGTCGAGCAATAGTACATGTGTTGTAGTTAGATCTTCGTCATTATCGATCCTAAATTTTAAAAAAGATAATTTTTGACGTGAAGTATGAAGATAAAAACTTGGTTTAGATGAAAAGATCTTTTAAGAATATTGAAGAAGGTTATGAAGTAGCTAAAGCCATTAAAGAAGATCAAATAAAAGGATTTGCATGCCCTTTATTCCCTTCCACAAGCAGTTGATGAGATTATTTTTTTCTGAATTTTTACTACAATAAATTCTATGGAGGTATGAGAGATTTCAGAACAAGAATATCATGTCAACTCCAAGGTATTGACTGTTAGACTCCAAACACCTTGAAGAATTATTTATGAATAAAAGGTGAAAAAAAAAAAATATAACTATACTTTTCAAGAGTTATGGAAACAATCGATCAAATGAAAAGATACAGTGAATTAATTTTTGATTAAAAAATTACTAAAAATTTTAAGAAACCTTAGACAAGTATAATCATATAGTTGTTTCTATCGAATAAAAAAAAAATCTATCAAAGTTACATGTTAGTGAATTGGTTAGTTCTTTACATTAGAATAGATTGAATGGATCTTGAAATACTAATATTAAATATACCTTGTAAAGTAAATTAAATATTTTCAACAAGGGAGAAAACGTAAATGATGACGTAGAAGTAGACAAAATTTTAATTATAAAAAATGGTGTTGTGGCTGTGGTGCAAGAGAGTTATCAGATAATCAAAAGTACTATGAATTCAATGAGCAGAATATAAAAGACACTAAAGGATTTATAAGAGAAATATTCAGTATTGTTATTACAAAAAGTATGGTCACATTAAAAGATTTTATTATTTAAAAAGATAGCATCGGCAATCTAATTTTGTAGGGGTAGATGATAAATCTGAAATTTTATTTTATTTTACATTAATCTATTAATGATGCATCCGACAAATTGGATTTTGTGATCAAGTTGAAGTATGGTGATATTTTAAATTGTTCGATGCTTGTAGAGACAGATGATTAGATCGAGAAAGATGATTTTTTATCTTTCCAAATTCAGCTCAGAAGTTGACATTAGTCTTACTTATATTGATAAAGACGATAATATTATAGCACTGGATGATGATGAGTTGTATGATGTAGTTATTAATCAGTATTTGAACCTCGTAGAATTAATGTTTAGTTAAAATCTAACGCCAAGGTTGAGTTAGATTTAAATAAAAATAATATATGTTCTACGAATTCAGTGTCATATCTTACTGTTTCTGAGAAACTTTACTCGGTTCCTCAAAAGAAGCTATAACAAGAAAGGTATGATCTTCGGTTGAAACTTGTTAAAGATATAAGTTTGCTCCAAGTTATAAATTTTGAGAGAAGCAAGACTTGATTCAAAAAGATGAAGGATAAAGAATTCATATATTTCAAAAATATGTATTGATAGATCCACTAAACACTCAAGCAATCGTTTTGGACAAAGAAATTCTCTTGATAAGCCTACAATTATCACTCCGTAAACTCGATCTATCGCAAATGCTATTAGAGATTTTATATATATTACAAACTTATAATTATATATATTACAATTATAGGAGAGTATTAAGATAATGGTAATAAAAGTTTTATTGATTTAGGAGATGTTAAGATTAGAATTTGATTAATCTATGTTACATATAATCTAGATAAGAATATATTTAAATGTCATGAGTCTAAACTATAAAGAATTATAGGAGTCTAAACTGTTAAGATGCTCTCCCTATGAGTGCATAAGCTAGATTGAGAGAGGAGCAGCATATAAGCCAGAGAGTATTGGTTAAAGGTAGTGATCAAGTGTCTTTTAATGAAATTATTTTATGTATTAAATTATTCTTGTTGTTTCATTGATGCTTCTTCTGTCTCGTCTCTTTCAATCCTGGTTTGTTTTCAAGTGAGGGACATCTCTTAACATAAAATAAAGTATTGCATATGTCTAACATGGATATATTCCAGACATAATATGTGATGCTAAAATGTTTTTTTTTACTGTAGCAGACATCTTGATCTGAATTAGAGTAAATTTTTAATAGAAAAAAGATAGATAATAAGCCTCCTATTAAGCCATGCGATGGGATAATATTATGACATGAGAGATTCTGTCACATGAATCGAGCGTCTAAGATGCGTCTCATCCTATATTCTTGGAGTATGTTCAAAACAATGTTATCTTTATAAGTGATGAGTTGGTGTGAAGGTTAAAAGTCTAATGCTATAGTGATAAAATTCACATATATTAATATTTTATAGATATTCGATATTTGTTACTTTTCACACCATGTATTTCGTATGATTTGATGATATTATCTACTGTATTTATGATGTATATATATAAAACTCTTATGCTAAATAAATGTTGGATCCCACGAGAGAGAGAGTTTGTATGGTTAATGTTATTGACTATGTTGATGAGGAGGAGGAGGAAGAGGACACCTCAAAGAAGAAAACGACGACTCTTTGTTGATTTCAATGATTGAAATGTTGTAACTGAGGCGCATTCTAGGCTTTCTAAAAGTTGGAGTTCCCTCCATTGATTTCAATGGTTCTTCAAGAATTCATTAAATAAATAATTAAATAAATAAAAGTGAGGATCCTTGTTAGCTAAGTATCACCAAACCCTGAGCCGTCTCGAGTAGGTGTCCCTCCCTTTGTGGGTGGGGTGGGGGTGAACACACTGACCGAAAGCCCAATGGGAAGCAACAGAAGAAAAAGAAGAAAAAATAAAGCTAATATCAATCAGTGGGATGAAAACTCTCCCTCCCTTGTCAAAGATTATTAAAAAAAAAAAAAAAAAAAAATCCAGCTGAAAAGTGAGACGAACAGGACAGATTCATCAGCCGAAAAGTATGGTGGATGGGAAGAGAGAAAAAGAAAAAGACATCTTAACTCTCTTGTCCAGGCGATCATGTCATTTCCCCCTTCTTTAAAGTGATCTAAAACTCACTTCAGGCTATCGACCGACCTCATTCACCTGCTTTGTTACTGGTCTCCACGCCGGCTCCAATGGGGCCCGGACGATTGGTCGAATAATAAAGGAGGTAGATGTCACAGTCAGTAAATAATGTTGGACAAGAGAGTTAAGATGTCTTTTTCTTTTTCTCTCTTCCCATCCACCATACTTTTGGTCCTGGAAAAAAATAGGAATAGCGCTGCCCCCACAAGCAGAGAGAGAGAGAGAGGGAGAGGGCAGCAGAGCACTTGCGTGCAGGGCTTTTCCACTGCGCTCTCTTCGTCCCTCCTTCGCCCCATATCCCCTCTCTGATTGGGATGGGATCGCAGAAAGGTGAGTGTTTTGTGCTGGGTGGGGGGGGCTGGATGCCATTTGTTTATTCTGGATCATTCTGTTTTTTTCTTCCCTCTTAAAAACTCGTTTTTTGTTGTTGGTGTTGTTGTTGTTGGTGGTAGGGATAATGGCTTTTGCAATCCACAGGCCTCCTCTCACCCTAGCCTTATTCCCCATCATTCTCTCTCAGGAATCTCTCCTTTCTCAAGAATCCCTGAATCAAGATTGCTGCTTTCCCTTCATCACCCCATCCTATCCACCATAACCAACATCGTCAGCTCCAATCCCGTTCTTGCCTGCTTTCCTTTCTACTGGGTCAAAGCCACCAGCTTGGACTCGTAGGAAGTAGGTCTTCTGTCTTTGCCGACTTCTTCTTCTGAGCTTTTGGTGGTGTCTGCTGGGTATTTTGGCTCTGATTCTTGTTTGGAGCTGATAAAGATTTGATCTTGCTGCCGTCCGGTCCGCCCCTTCGTTGATTCCAGGTGGTCACGGTCCAGGAAGTGCTGAGTGATGATGCCTCTTGTGGCTTCTCGATAGCTCCACCATTTCCGTCATTCTTTTTCTTGATTCGCCACCGTCCATCGCTGTCGCCGTCTCCGGACACCAGGTCCAGCAGCCCTCTTCCCCGGCGAGCATCGGAACACCAACCATCTCGGTCGTTCTTCGGGATCAGCCATCGTTTGTCGTTGCCAGCATCATGGCCGTACGTCTGCCGGCACTCCTCATCCTTCCCTTGGTGAGCTCTCTCTCTCTCTCTCTCTCTCTCTCTCTCATCCTCTGAGAAAGATGGTTTGCCAGACCGGCATCTGCTCTGTTTGGCAGACTGCTTTTCCATCCTTGTTCCCTTGGATTTCCCTTTCGGGGACTGCCTCGCTCCACCACCTCCAGGTGTCTGACTAATGTGATCGAGTTTGATAACCTCCTCGATTCCATGTTCATCATATAATTAGAATACCTATCTCCTCCGGCTACAAACAATTTGCAATAGTACACGGTGAAAAAGCTTACCAATGGTTAACTTTCTGAAGATCTTTCCTCATTCTAAGCAGAGAGAGAACTCAGCTTCAATGAACACTATTATTCAGACTACTCATTCTGATATGTGTAAAGTTAAGAATAAGCAATTGAGTGAGTTTAAGCACCAGTATTCTGCAAGATTTGGAAGAATTGGAAAACTTATACTATGGGAAAACCAGAGAAGAGGTACGCCATGCACCTTCCTGTGCTTGGCTTTCTCGGATGTCTTATTTGCCATAAGAAAGTGAACAATATGTAGGATTTTTATGGTGTTCAAAATTCTAGTGGGATTTATATACAGAGTTTTTTGTGCATGCTGAATGGAAATGACGTTCAATCACAACTTCTTAACTGTGATTTCATTCCTTAAAGAAGCAAATAAAGCTGTTGGCCTTTCTAATGATCTCACTTAGAGGGTAAATAAAAAGAAGTGAGATCTTCAGAAGTTTAGGGCGTCTTCTCCTTTTTATTTTATTTTAATTTCTTTTGGAGGAAAAACCTAAAGTCCCCATTTCATTTCACAATTTAAGAACAAAATAGATGCCTAGTCCCAAAGAGAAAATTGAAAAAGGACCCCAAACCCAAAAGACAACACATTAAAGATGGATGAGTTGGTATTGTAGGTTGAAACAAGATGTGGCTCTATGTCTTTTCCTACTTGGGCTCCTCACCATGCCCAATATTAGGTCAATTCTAACATCATTTGTCATGACCCAATCTAAGAATAACTTACCCATTACCTTGTTAAACCTAAACCACTTGCCCCATTGATAGGAGACCTATCTAGCTCTTATAAATTCATTTAAGTCTTCTCCCACTTCCAATATGGGATTAAATCGGGATATTCCAACAAATTTGTGGACTATAAACCAGCCATCCTTGCTGTTGGGGAGTTACTCATTGATCTTTTGACATTTCATGCACAAAAAACATCAAGGACAGTTGCATGCCCTTGGTATGCAAAGCATACCTATGAACCGACCAGAAGAATATTCTCAACTTTAGGTGGTATTTTCCATTTTCAATGCCTAAAATGGCAAAACAACAATTATTTTCCTTGGTGCCTGAATTCTTTGAACCAAGCCCTTTAATATGGGAACAAGTAGTTTCTGATTATGGAAGACTTTTACAATTTGGCGAGATAAAGATACCAGGGTAGATTAAGTAGTCAGTAGATATTTTGTTTGTATATATGAATAAAGAAAAGAGATCTAGAATTCTGAAGCTTGAAGGTGAGCACCCTGTAGGGAGCTGTAGTTTTGCTCTAAAAACCTTTATCTGAAACAAAATGATTTCTTATACTTGTTTTAAAGGTCAGTAGGTGTATGATTTTCCAAATTCCCATGGATTTTGATGCAAACTTAGCTCTAGTGACAAGGAATTTTAGACACACACACACACACACACACATATATTTCTTTTGCATGTCTGAAGTCATGAGCAACAATCAACACCTTATCAGATCTTTTGGTCTTCCTTTATTGTGGGGATCAATTTTCTCCTACTATGGTGGTTAGTAAATATATAGCATTTTGTACTCTTTTATTTCTATATTCACTTAACATATTCCATAATGCATGTTGGCATCAGGTATGAGAGAATTTGCCGGAGTATGTGAGAATGATAGTAATTAAGATTAGCATAGAAAAGAACTAATATTCATTATCATTTGATGGTATGTTCCAAGATATTTGGTCCTATGTCAAAAACATCTAATCTAGTACAGTTATCTTGCCCTCTATACAGATAACAATATGCAAACTGTGTTCTAGAATGTTTTGATCAAGGTTCGCAATTTCGGTCCGTATCGGCATATTGAGCTTTGCTCAGTATGGTACGTACCATCAATACGCCTAAAATGGGCTGAAAACCCTCCAAAAATACCTAAAAATATAAAAAAAAGTTAGGATAGGGTTTTTAAGTTAGAAATAAATATACATTTAGTATAGTTTTAGTAAAAATAATGTAAATTAGGTAAGAATAGTGCTACATATCTTTTTTGAGCTTTGAGGAGTAGCCTTGTGTAAAGTTCGCAATTTCGGTCCATTTCGGATCGTCCTTCTGTTAATATTGAATTATTTATAAAAAAATTATTTAAATTGTTAGATTATTTTTTATACAATTTAAACTTTAAGATTCAAATTAAGTAATCAATTTATGGATATACTTGATTCTACCACCAAAACGAACAACGAGACTCCATGGATGGTGGATCGGGGTCCTCGATCGTATGTATCTATATATCAATATAATATGTTTATCGGACCCAATCTTGAAATTGATCCCACGACAATGTATTGATACACTGTATGCCATTAGTGTATTAATGTGGTGATGGTGTTGTAGGTTGATTGTCATGAATCACGTGTTCGAGGCGACTCTTGAGGCAATGATGAATGTGGCATGTATTGGTGCGAAGCATAGTGAATGTCAGAACTTCTATTTTTGCTACTTATCTATTGCTTCGTATCGTACTGTTGCTCTAAGAAGTTTGACCAACTATCACCGTACTGTTGTTGGCCGTAAAATTCTCTATAATACGATGATTGTGAATACGATGAGCTTCGCATAGTGTTTACATCGTGTAGGCTCTATCGCATTTACTGAAAATCATCCATTGGCTTCCTCTTTCCCTTCCGTGCATAAACTTGACCAGTACCTTATCGAGCTTCATGATCTGAATCTTGGGTGGCATGCGTAAAATATTGCTCTCCGGTCCATGCACCATCTTCAAATTGTGTAGATGGGACCATGATTCCCCGGCATCGTTACCATCATCGGTCGAGGCACTGTTGTCCACGTCGCCCTTGGCGTCGTTGCTATCATTGGTCGAGGCACTGTTGTCCACATCGCTACCAAGTCTCTGGATCGAGTGGGTTGTCGAATGTAATTGCGAAGGTGTCTTGTTACCTGACTCTATTCTTTTCAATAGTGCAGCTGATGCTACTGCTTTCCTCTTTGCCTTTGCCTTTGACTTTGCCTTTACCTTTGTATGATGGACGGACGACTGTGATGGTTGGGTGTCTCTAGTTTCTAGAGCAGTTTGACTCGATCTTGTTTGGCTCCTTTCGCCACATTCTCACCAAGGGGGATTTTTCTCTTGCTGGGGATGTGCTTCCTCTTCTTCTATTGCCTCAGTGATAAAACGCAAAGGACATTAAGAATCTCCTGCCTCATTAAGTAGAGGATCCTCTTGGTTCTCCGTCGCTTTGGCCCACTCTAACATCAGCTCTAAATCTTCGTTGTAGAATTAGAGGTCATTGGGATCAATCTCTGGTTCCTTTAGCTCCTTGTCTCGCTTGACACACTACAACTTTAGCTGCATGTTATTACTGGACATATACTAGTTTCTTCAACCGTCTATATGATAATTTGTTGTGGACCTTCATGTGAATCAATGCGAACATTGGCTAATTACGTTCGCAACCACTAGATGTCGTCGTTTGTGAAAGTACACGAATGGTAACCTTCCTTAAATTTGGTGTGTCCCCTCCAAATTATAGTCATCACTCGATTGAAAAAAGATATAAATAAGATTTTATTAGCATAACAAATAATTAATATCAAATATAGTTTATAATCAATATGTGTGTAACTTTTTCCTTACCAGGATCCATATTATAACGACATGATACAACTACAACGTTGGAGAATGAACCAATTGTTTCTTAGAATAATCAACCCTCCATAATAACATCGGCTGCATTAGCAATGTTTGACAAGAGTCAATATATAAGATTTCTTAATGTCGATAGTATATTTGATTGGGTTCCAAAACTATACTGAAATTGAATTACCGGCTTTAGATAATACCATAATTTTGTTAGTAAGAATTTTTTATTGTTATATAATAAAAAATTATGAATTAAATTACACTGAATATAAATTTACTTACATTATGGATATCTTGGTCCATATGAACTTTAGTTCTACGATCAATGATCTGTAAGTATTGATCGATCTTAAAATCATATTTGAATGCTTTCTTGACCTCTTCTCTTATTGTAATCAGTATATATCTAAGATAAGGCATTTGTGGATGCTTGTCCGTATCAACTTTACAAAGGATAACATAAAGTAGTTTCACACCTTTTATGATTTTATTTATGGTCTCCCAAAACCTAGAAGAAAGAATGGTCTTTTCCATCTTCTTTCCTTCGCTCGATCTCGAATACCTGGATTCGGACCATTCCTGTGAGGTGACCATTGCCTTAAGGCCTTGTCTCTTTTGTTGTATTGACTTTAAGGCAATGAAATTTGTAGCAAACCGAGTGACTCCAGGTTTGAGTATCTCACAATTTTCATACTTTTGCATTAAAGAGTGAACCCAATGATGATTATATATAAACTTTGTAATTGACTGTGCTCGAACTATACACTTGCTGATTGATGGTAGCTTGCTAATATCCTTTAGCATTAGATTCATGCAATGAGCTGCTTATGGAGTCCAAAACAATGTTTTTTTTCCAACAATTGTAAACTGACCCTCTTGAAATTTGTTCCATTGTCAGACTATTTGGACAATATATTGTGGTCTGATCTCCTCTACTACGGTGTTCATTAAGTTTTCAATATAGTTTGCATCTTGAATCTTGTTAGAAGCATTAACTAACTTATGAAACATCATTTGTTTGTTGCAATAAACAAGAAAATTGATGATACTCATTCTTGTTGGTCTTGTCCAACTATCACACATTAGTGTCACCCGATATTCGTCCCATTGCCTTTTGAATGGTTTGATCCAATCCTTCAGTTCTACCACATTCTCATCTAAATACACGCCGTAGATCTCCCTCGGTGTTAGAGGTTGGATCCTCGTGCTAGACTTTTGAATAAAGGAAACCATGCTTTGATAATATGGACATTGGGTTGTGTTTCTTAGAATCGTATGGAAGTTGAACCATTTTGCAATTGCCTTCTCGATACCCCGCTTCTTTTCTTTTGTATATGCATCGTCAATCTGTGTTTGTTTCATTGTTTGTGGAGGATAAGCTTGCGGATCATATTAATAATATCTAGTGCGGACCTCTTGCCAGGTCCTCTCATAAAACTACAGAGTCCACCCTGCCACATGCTACTAGTTCGGCTGGGGAGGGGTAGTTGGCTACGTCATGTTGGTCGACCTCTAGATTCCTTGTGGAACAAATCCACTGCCACTACCATGCTCCCATCGTGAGTCAGGTCGTCGATGTCTCATTGCTTTCTCGTATATATATTGATGTTCCAGTGATGCACAAATACCAACTGTCAGATTTGGGTCGATTTCATCGCCACGACCCTCAAAGTCATCATAAATTGGTTCCTGCATAGTTCTACAATATTCTTCCTTAGCTCTTGCCATCTTTTTTATTGTATTTTCTCTTGCTTGTTGTAACTTGTTTCGAAATGATTTACGGATCTCCATTGAAACCTTCTTGCATTTTGCAATATCGGGATACCCATCGGCCAAATGCCTCTTCACTCGGGTAATTCCTCCATCTTTGCCGATATAGTCACAATAAATGCATTGCCAATGATGACAGTTCCTATCCATCTTTCGGTATGATTTCAAGCGTCATCATGTACCTATTCTTTTGATGTCATATTCCTATCAAATTTAAATCAAATAATCTATAAACATGTCAAGCACCCTGATAGGTATTAAAGACATTGAATTGACCTAATGTTGATTAAATTTTGATTAATTCATTATTATTAAAATTACTAATCGTAGTATTAAAAAATTAATTAAAATCTAATTAACTTTATTATACTATCATAAATATGTTAAACAAATAAAAGAAGCATTAAATACTTTATTTTGATCTAATATACATCAAATTACGATGAAATCATCATTAGATACACTAGTCACATTATTAACATCGTTAATTATCCATTAATTATTTCTCTTTCAACACTATAAACTTGTCAAACACTCTAGTAGTCATTAAAGACATTTAATTGACCTAATATGGGTTAAATTTAGATATCATCGTAATTAAATATACTAATCACAATATTAACATAGTTAAGTAATTCGTAATTGGTTCTCTTTTATCACTATAAACATATTAAACACTTTAATAGGTATTATAGACATTGAATTGACCCAATATCGATCAAATTTTGATTAACTCATCATTAAAACCACTAATTGCAACATTAAAAAACTTAACTAAAACCTAATTAACTTTATTTTACTACTATAAATATGTTAAATATAAAAATATTAAATACATAATTTTGATCTAATATAAGTTAAATTACGATGAAATCATCATTAGATACACTAATCACACTATTAACATAGTTTAATTACCTACTAATTATTTTTCTTTCATCACTATAAATATGTCAAAACATCTTAATAGGTATTAAAGATATTGAATTGACCCAATATCGATCAAATTTTGATTAAATCATCATTAAAACCACTAATCGTAGCATTAAAAAACTTAATTAAAACCTAATTAAATCTATTATATCATCACCAACATATGATCCAATCCTTAATATGCATGAAATATAAACATTTGACCTATTAAGTGTCTAATTTCGAATAAATAAATATTAAACACACTAATCATAACATTAAAGATCTTAATTACTCATAACTAATACTATTCTACCATCAAAAGCATATAAAACAACATATTAGACATTAAGTCATACATCACATAGAATAGGCTTAATCATCTCATAAATCAATAAAAATCTAGAAAGAGAATACATACATCTTGATTAAAAAGTTCTTCCTTTTAATCCTCCTAAATTAACCTTCTAAATTTAATCTAATCTATAAATTTGTGTTTGTTGAGTTTAGAAGAGTGAAAATGTGAGAATAAGATAGAGATGTGAGTGAAAAAGAGTTTGAGAGAGTTTAAGAGATTGTGAGAGTGAAATAAATTGAAAGAAAGGGGAGGAAAGGCTTAAAAACTCTTTAGGTTGCCTCCAATGGTCAAATTGACTGTTTGAAACCCGATATAGGCCGATAACGATTGGATTTCGACCGTTACCATCCAATATAGTCCTATATCGCTTGATACGGGATCAAAACATTGGTATCACCCGGTAGCGGGCGGTCCGTGTGCCGAGAAGCTCTCGGATCGGTATGTACCACCTGTACTGGGCAGTATGCATCGATAACGCAATCCCCTTGGTTTTGAGACCATTCAATAGTATTCTCACTATTATGTTTAATAGTCGTGGGAATTCACTGGTAGGACTATGGGCATCCTGTTGGATTTCTAATTCTATATATTTGTATATTCTTTAATGTTGTATTTTCTACATGCTGAACAAATATTTCTCAAGCTGTTATTTGAAATTAGAAAGTGAACTGCTGAGGTTCTTGAGACTTAAACATGACCGTTTCTAGCCCTTTTACCATTCATTCATCTAAATCAGTAATATAATTTACATAGAAGAAATACTGCAAGATCAAGCTGTATATTGTTTGGATATATGAATGGTACCTGGCTTCGCAAGAAGTATTGTCTATGATGTTCCATTTCGCTACAAACAAATTATACTATTATAGTATAGAAAAAGTGCTGAAAGTTATTTGAGAACAAATTGTATCACTTAAAAAGATTTGTGTAAAGAACTTGGACTTATGTGGTGATAATTAATGACAAGTTACTTCATATTAGTAGACTGAGTTTGCATAATTTCAGTTTCCTAATTGGTATCACTATTTTATGTTGTTTGATAATTCATCTATGATGGGTGCAATATTTTGAGATACTGCCTTTATTGCACAACTTTCTATAGTGTTCTCTTAGCTACTCTTTATGAATTACAATTTTAACTCAGAAATATTGATGATACCCAAACAAACTATTTTGCAGGTTGTATCAGCAGTAATACTGAGTTATTGATGGTGATTTTAACACTAAATGTGAAGAGAAAAGAAAGGTCTGTCTTCTTTGCATTGTTCTTCTATGTTGTCTTAACATTTTTATCTTATATAATTGGAAACTAGAACCACGAGAGCTATTTTAAGATTATGTTCAATAGGAAATGATACACAACCAACACTTTAGCATCTGATAGACAGCATTAGTTAACTGTGTAATCTTGAAGTATTGAGTACCTCAACGGGATAAGTTCTCTAACAAAGGCTAAATTGGCTTTTCCACTTGGTTATCTCATATTCCAGAATGTAATTATTGAGTAACCAATGTATTGGGGGTACATGATACTAAATAAGACTATTGAGAAGCCTCATTGGATTAATGTTTTACGTTTTTGCATTCAAGGCAAACAATTGTTCCCTTTTTTATGTTTGTCTAAATTGCAAGACATTTATTAACTGGCTTATGTTTACAGTTCACAGATTAAATAAGAGAAGTACTTGCTGCTTTGAATGAGTTCTTTGCCTATATTTGGATCTGGATTTGGTCTTCTTACCCCTGGTTTTGATGGTATGTCAGTGGCTTTTTTATGAGATACCCATGAATTGGTTCATTGATGCCCAAATAATGGAGCAGAAGACTGGTTATCTTAGTGATAAGAGCAATCTGTGGTTGGAGTTGTTGAAGAAGTTCTCAATAAAGGATTGGAAGAATAACCTTTGCAACCGCTTATTTGGATCAAAGAAGGTCAGAGGGACCTGGTGGAGGAAGCTGCTGCTCTTATGGATAATTGGATGGTTCCTTGGTTCTCTATGGATCTTCTGGTTTATGAACTCCCAAGCAGTGGAGAAGAGGCGAGAGATGCTAGCAAGCATGTGTGATGAGCGTGCTAGGATGCTTCAGGACCAGTTTAATGTCAGCATGAACCATCTTCAGGCCCTAGCTATCCTGATCTCGACCTTTCACCATGCTAAGGATCCATCTGCCATTGACCAGGTACTGCTTTCTACCTGAAATATTCCTACCTTCAATTGAATATACATCAATGTGTATCTTTTGTCTAGTCCAAATTATTCATTCTCTGATTTGATTTCAATAGTTATGCGTTTAATTCTGATTCCTCAAAAAAGCAGACATGCATTACTACAATGCAACCTTCTGCCCTTATCAAAGATCAACAATGTGGAAGATGATCCCTTTGTTTGCAGATAACCTTTGCTCGATATGCTGAAAGGACTGCTTTTGAGAGACCACTGACGAGTGGTGTGGCATATGCTGTGAAGGTGTTGCGTTCAGAAAGGGAACAGTTTGAGAAGCAACAAGGTTGGAAAATTAAGAGAATGGATTCAACAGAGCAGCCTCCAGCTCGGGAAGAAGATGCAGATCTTGAGAACCGGGATGAATATGCTCCAGTTATTTTTGCCCAGGACACTTATAAGCATGTAATTTCATTTGACATGTTAACTGGAAAGGTAAGACATTAGATATGCTTTTCAGTCTGTCCCTTTTTCTGTCATCTATGAACTATAATCACAAATGCCTCAGAAGTCAGATTGTGCTGGCTATGGTAGGATAAAAAAATAGATTATATGCAGTTTCTTCTGTCGTATTTGTTTAAACTTATTTGTTTTATTGACTACGTTATGTGCAGTTTCTTATTTTATGTAGGTCTAAACTTATTTGTTTTATTGAATTCTAATATTTAGTACAGTTTATTGGTCATTTTTACTGTCTCCAATTAGACACATTTATATATCACATATGAGCTATTAATTGATGCGTTGATGTCTTTAAATTTATTCTAGTGTTTTCAAATTTTTTTAGTGATTAACTAAAAATTGTCGATGGTGTCATTGTAATATGAATGGTGTCATTGTAATATGAAGTCTTTGTTAATCATCATTTAGCTAATATATATATTATTAATGTTATAAATGTTATCACTTTGTGTTAGACTATGCAAACTATTAATTTGCTAGAAATAAATATTTATTTGGGTGTGACTCAACAAATTTTGTGCAGTATGGAAAGCTTATTGGGGTTTCTTTATAACTATTAGTCACTAATTTGCTTATGACATTCTCAATATCTAACTCTAATATGATGTTAATGCTTATAGAAAATAGGTTATTCTAATGTGAGTAATTAATATTTCTTCAATTTATAGGGAAGGTTTTGGTGGTCAGATGCATTGCTTGAACAATAGTGTCAGTATGTGAAACTTTTAAAATACATGATTATGCTTGCATGTTTCTATCAAATCTATTAATGTCTAGAACTATGACTTGTATCATTGAAACATCCTCAGTGAACTAATTGTTTTTGGGAATACACCTGAAACCTGTGTCTTGTTCCTAGTATTCCAGCAACTGAAAGATAGTTCCTTATGCAGGAAGATAGGGAAAACATCCTACGAGCTAGGGAATCCGGGAAGGGTGTTTTAACTGCTCCTTTTCGGCTCTTAAAATCAAGAAGACTTGGTGTTATTCTGACATATGCAGTTTACAAATCAGAACTCACTTCAAAAGCGACACCAGCTGAACGCATCCAAGCAGCCATAGGGTAAATTAGCTGTTAATTATGTATTAATAGCTCCTAAATCAGAAATAAACATACTTATCAAGAATGTCTATCCTCCACAATTCAACTATATAATGCATCAATCTGGCATGTGCAGGTATCTAGGTGGAATCTTCGATGTAGAGGCTCTCGTGGATAAGTTACTTCACCAACTTGCATGCAAGCACTCCATGATGGTCAATGTTTACGATAAAACCAATCCTGATGAACCAATTATTATGTATGGTTCAAACATGACCAATGTTGGTCTATACCATATTAGTACCCTTAATTTTGGTGATCCAATAAGAAAGCATGAGATGCACTGTAGGTAATTTACATGACACTGCTAGCAAGTTCTGATTTAGAAGAAAGCTATATATTGATCAGGATGTGAAACAGAAGTAATATAATATAGACAAATTTTACATTTTCGCAACAGGTTCAAACAAAAATCTCCATTGCCATGGCTTGCAATAACAACATCAATTGGAACCCTTGTTATCGCTTTACTGGTTGGATACATATTCCATGCTACTGTCAGCCGAATTGCCAAAGTAGAAGATGATTATCGACAAATGATGGAACTTAAAGGGCGGGCTGAAACAGCGGATGTTGCGAAATCTCAGGTACATGTTTTATGTTTGCTAGGAGCTGCAGATTGGCCTTCTTTTCGCTGATGTCTCTGATCCAGATGTGCTTAGTTTACAACCATGATATCACTTATTTTGTCTTGTCTCTTCAGTTCTTGGCGACTGTTTCTCATGAAATCAGAACTCCAATGAATGGTGTATTGGGTGAGTACAAGATTACCATAACCGATGTTCTGTTATAAATATCAAGTAATATCAGACATCAATATATTTCTTACTTTTCAGGGATGCTTCAAATGCTTATGGATACTGATCTAGACATAACACAAGAAGACTATGTTAGAACTGCCCAAGCCAGCGGAAAAGCTCTGGTGTCACTTATAAATGAGGTTCTCGATCAAGCAAAGATTGAATCGGGTAAACTTGAGCTTGAAGCTGTCCCATTTGACTTACGGGCAGTATTGGATGATATTTTGTCACTTTTCTATGGAAAGGCTCAAGAGAAAGGACTAGAGGTATCTGTGAGTTTCCATAATCTTCTAAATATAATATTTTGATGTTTCATCAACTAATTTTCTTGGTTGCTGTTCAAATTAACTTGGTAGTTGGCAGTGTATGTCTCTGATCAAGTTCCTGATGTCCTTGTTGGTGACCATGGAAGAATACGCCAGATCATCACAAATCTGATAGGAAATTCAATAAAAGTAAGTATTTATCTTTGTATCAGCTGCAAATATGGATACTACTGCTACATGTATTTAGAAAAGTCCTCATTTTGCAGTTCACAGAGAGAGGACATATATATTTGACTGTCCATATTTTTGAGGAGGTGTTGAATTCATTGGACAAGGAAGTAGAAGTCCATTCCACAGATACCTTGTGTGGCTTTCCAGTGGCAAATAGAAGGCGTAGCTGGGAAAGCTTTAAGAATTTCAAGCTGGAACTTCCTGCATCTGATCCATCTCTTCTGTCAACCTCTTCCAATCATATAAATCTGATCATATCTGTTGAAGACACCGGGGTGGGGATTCCTCTAGAAGCCCAATCCCGTGTGTTCACTCCTTTCATGCAGGTGGGACCTTCAATTTCTCGCATTCATGGGGGAACTGGTATTGGACTCAGCATTAGTAAGTGTTTAGTTGGTCTCATGAAGGGAGAAATTGGTTTTGTGAGTCAACCTCAGATTGGTTCCACTTTTACCTTCACAGTGGTCCTCACAAGGGCTTGCACTAATTCAAATGAGTACAAGTCATCAGAATTTCATGGGATGATTGCACTAGTAGTTGACCATAGACCAGCCCGAGCAAAGGTCACAAAATACCATCTTCAGAGGTTGGGAGTAAATGCTATACTGGAAATTGATCCAAATCGAGTTCTTTCTAGATTAACTAGTGGAACATCGACAATAAATATGGTGCTAGTGGAAAAGGAAACATGGTCGAAAGATTCTAGTATTTGGCCTTTTATTATTAGCAAATTAAAGGGTAATCAGTTGGATATACCAAAAATTCTCCTTTTAGCAAATCCTACAAGTTCTGTTAAGAATAACGCTTCTAGTTCAATGGAATATATCTCGACTATAATCACAAAGCCACTCAGAGCAAGCATGCTTCAAGTATCTTTACGGCGAGCTATGGGTTGTGGAGATGGGGAACATTCCCGAAATGGCCGGCTTCCCCAGTTGTCATTGCGTGGCCTTCTTCATGAGAAGCAGATTCTTGTTGTTGATGACAATATTGTGAATCTTAGAGTGGCATTTGGTGCTTTGAAAAAATATGGGGCTGAAGTAACTTGTGCAGAGAGCGGAAAGAAGGCCATAGGCATGCTCAAGCCTCCACATAAATTTGATGCTTGTTTTATGGATATTCAGATGCCTGAAATGGATGGGTACGTTTCTTTTACTTTCTTTGTCATTAATCTTCTTTTATGATCCTTTAGAATGAATTCTTCATGCATATGAATTTTCTGTCTTCTCATATACTAGGAAATTTCCTTGTAATGAAATTTGCATCAGATGTGAATTTTCTGTTCACATTTCCGTACACTTTTAAAAACAGTTTATCAGTTTACAGTTTTGATCCTATTTAATTAAAGTGTCTTTTTTTCTTTAGATTTGAAGCTACTAAAAGGATACGTGAGATGGAGGCCGATATAAATAAGCAAATAGAGTGTAGGGAAGTTCCAGTTGAGACTTTTGAGAACGTCTTGCACTGGCATGTTCCTATATTAGCCATGACAGCAGATGTAATCCAGGCAACACATGAGGAGTGTCTAAGGTGTGGAATGGATGGCTATGTGTCAAAGCCTTTTGAAGGGGAACAGCTTTACAGGGAAGTCACTCGGTTTTTCAAACAGCCACAAAAAAGAATCGATAATGAAGTTAAATGTTGAGGATATGCATATGATAGGAAGTTGGTACATGTATTCATCGGCTTCAGCATCAGGCACTGTCTGATAGAATATAGAGGTGGTTTTGAAAAGTAAGCACCTCCAACTCATCTTATTGCTGCTTTATATCAACCATTTTCTTTTTATGTCTGCAAGTGCTTAGAATACTGAAAAGATTTTGCTAATATGTTACATTGTATAAACTTCCTTGAGTTCATTTAATTAACTAATGAACAATTAAATACATACAAACCTTGTCAATGATCAAGCAGAAAATGTCTACAAGCTTATTTCGTCATTTACCTTTGCATGCTTTATGATTGTTAAAAATGGCTTCATATTGTCCCTGAGATGATGCAAATGCAAATTTGCAAGATGATCCAGATAGTGCCAACCAAGGCTTGTCGTACCATACTATACCGGCGTTTCGACCCAGGCTTGGTACGGTACAGTACCGATGTACCGGGCGGTACATCAGGGCGTATCGAGCGATACACCCTGGTGTACTGAACAATTTTATACTTTTTCATACTGTAGTAGTGCTACAGTATAATACTGTAACACTGTAGCGTTACCAGGCGGTCCGCATACCGGTAACCTATCGGACCGGTACATACCACCTGTACCGGGCGGTACACTTCGGTATGGCAGACCTTGGTGCCAACTATTATTTTGTTTTAAAATGTAATTTATTGGAAAATCTGAAATGTTGACTATTAAATGACACTCCATGTGGGAGGTACTCTTACAGAATTAGATACCAGACCTTCTAGAGAATAAAAGCTAACAGGATGGATGTTAGGTGACTAGGCATCAGTAATCTTAGGATATCAGCTTCATATATATATATATACATATATATGTATATATACATATATACATGTATATATATATATAATCATAATTGAAAACTAAGTCAGTTACAAACAAAAGAGAGCACTTTGTAGGTCTTTTTAGTTTTGAACCTAAGAGAATTTGATAGTCAAATTATCATTTTATGGTGAGTTTTCTCACCTAAATTAATCATCAATCATATTTAACCGCAGATAAACAGCAAGCGCAACAAATTTGAAGGTCCTGAATCTCCTTATCATGGAATCATATTAAAGCTGATTAACTTTTTTAAGTGACTCTTAAAGCTGAGAACCTGCTAGGATAATTTTGATCTAGCATTGAAACCTTCTTGTAAATGATCGGTATGTAGTTACTCATTGTGGATCAAGCATCCAAATCCTACTTAATATTAATTAATAGGAATTAGTAATATGACCACTTAATGAATATAATAATCCATGCAAATCCAAGCATGGGTGGTCTCTAAGTAATTCTGAGCCTTTTGACACCCTCACTAGAAAAGTAGGACTCAGCTTTAGATTTTATTAAGTTTATGTTGATATTTTAGTCCTAATTTTATTCTCCATGGCCATAGACATATAGTATTATACTTCATAGAATTTAAAATCACATCAGTGGTTGGAATGTTGGATCTTGAGTTTAAGATTTTTGTAGGTTTTTGAATTGATTAACTTGACACCAAAAAAAAAAAAATCTGAATATACCTTATAATGTAAGGCTTATAGGTGTCTCAACACATGAAGTATTAATGAATTCTTGAAAGCAAAGCTTTAATTCAATAAATTTCTCTGACACTTTAATATAATGTAAGAGTCTGAAAATAAATATGTTTTTGCCATCATCTTTTGTTAATTCTTATGCTAACTACTCAATTAGGTTTAGGTTTGTGAGTTAGCTGAGCTTCAATCTTCTCTTGTACTTGTACAATTATCGATGAGCCTCAGAACAACCAATCAAATGAATCTGTTCTTATCAGAAACCATGATTATATTAACCTTCCTTGCATGTACTTCATTGACTCATTAATGTTGCTGGATATTGTCATGTCCAGTCCTTTGACCTTGAACACTAATTTACCATGAATCTTACCCTTAGATTGTAGCTGAGGAAGGCTGAAAATGATCATAATGCCATAGACCATAGCATGTTGCAAAATTTGTGAATTTCTAGTATATGTGAAAGAAATATTTAGTTCCGCAGCCTAACCTGCCAACTAATGACCTAAGGAAGAGGATTCCAGTCAATATCACTTCTGACCAAAGGAACTACAATTGATAAAATTGATTTAACTAGACTGTATTCTGTTACCCACTTTAATGTGTTTTCCCTAGTAGGAAATGTGATCAAAGCAACTTTACAGAATTGAACTTTTTAGAATCTTGAGACTGTAGAATGAAGCAAGATTCTCCATTGGACTCATAGGATACAATTGGGAGATCTCTCAAGCTATGCTCTATTGACTTCTCTAACCATATACTGCAATTGGCTCAATTTTCATCTGCATATTGTTGTGTTAGAAAGATCAAAATCTTGGTAAAATCAAGAGCTTAAAAATGTAAGTACTGTAGGGGTGGACCGATGGTATATAATGAAGACAATTTGGCCTTCATCTGCAAATGAGATCATAACAGTAAAGTCTTAATTAACAATTGGCATTTCATTTTCTACACTGAGCAATAGGTATAGCCTTTGCTGAAAGCAGTTACTAATATCTTAGAACTATCAAACTAGAAGTGCAGAAGGTACTGATATTTCAGAACTACCAACCTAGTCATTTAGATGTTTAAAACCTTAATATCTTGCAGGCATAAAATATCTGCTTAGTCACTGTTTTAGGGTATACTAGAACTGCAATCATCAGGTCCAGTTCTTGCATGTTAAACCTTATAGAACATACATATCCATGATTTTTATCATCCTACCAGTTATATTAAATGAGCACAATAGGTTGAGAATTAGAACAGTGTAGGTGCTGAACAGTGTAGCGCATCTCATCCAACCCATGGTAATAAAATACAGTCTAAGCAGCTGTTGCATACAAGGTCATCTGATTGCATTTCATAGGGCCTTTGCTGCCTCAATATGTAGCATGACTGCATATGCAATGACATAAATCTGGTTGGCCACTTATGCATCCCTGGTAGTCGTGTTATGCGATTACATATATAGCCATGTAAAAACATGCAGTTGCATATGTCTGAATTTGCATAAATATGTGATTACTAATTATGGTTTATATTTTCTCCCTAGTGTTATCTTTCTACAACCATTACTTTTTGTGTTGTAGAACAAAATCAACAACAACAAAAGGTTGTAAGCCTCAACTATTTGGGGTCTGTTACATTTATCTTTTCCCACCATTGAGATTAGTTGCCAATGAAATCAGTAAAAAATCATATGTTAGTTAAGCTAAGAGTACTTAAATCTTTATTTATAGTTTCTATTAAAATATATTTTAGGTCTTCCTCTATCTCTCCTTATACCACTAGCAGTAATCATTTCACCTCTTCTAACTATCACATTCAGATCTTTTGAGCGCCTCTCCTAAGTATCACCTCTTAAATAATTCTTTCTCATTTTATCCTCTATCGAAGAGATACATAATTGTTCACAAATAAAATTATTATTATTTTATCTTTTCTAATAACTCCATATATTCACCTGAATATTTTATCTTAACAATACAATCTTTTTGTATATGTTATTTCTTAACTAATCAACACTCAGATCCATAAAAAAATTGTTAGTCTAATAATTATCTTATATATTTTTTTTAATCTCAAAGGTATCCGATGATCATACAAACTCTTGACACTCTTTGTCATTTTAACCATCCTATTTTTATCATATGAATAATATATTCATCAATCATTCTAGTTTTTTAAATAATTGACCCAAATTATCTAAACCTTTTACTGAAAGGAACTTCTTATCCATCAAACTTAATTATATCCTCTTATCTATTCTTAGTATTGCTAAAATTACATCTCATATATTCAGTTCTAATCATACTTAATGTAAAAACTTTAGTTTCTAAATATTGCCTCCATAACTCGAGTTTAAAGTTGATTCTATTTAGACTCTCATCAACTAAGACTATCATTAGCAAATTACATACACAAGGGAGGTCTATCTTGTAAATAGCTAGTAAGTTCATCCATTATCAATGTAAAAAGGTAGAGACTTAATGCGGATCCTTAATGTAACCCTATACATAGGAGAAACTCACTAGACATACCCGTTACATGTCTAATACTAGTAGCTACATTATCGTATATATATGCCCTTAATAACATAAATATAATTAGTGGATATACTTTTGTTTTCTGAAATCCACCATAATAAATCTTTGGAAATTATATTATAGGCTTTCTTTAAATCAATAAAAGTCATATGCAAATCTTTTTTTATCTCTATACACTTATTCAGTAATTATCTTAATAAATAAATAGATTCTATTGTTGATCTTCCAAGCATAAAACCAAATTGATAAATATTTGTTTTAAGTCTTATCCTACTTTCGATAACTCTTTCCCAAAGTTTCATAGTATGACATGATTTTAATTCTATTGGAATTAGTACTAGAAATATAACAGTTATATATGTCACTCTTATTCTTGTAAATTGGTATTAAAAAACTATTTCTCCATTCATCAAGCATCTTTCTAAATCTTATAATTTTGTTAAATAAGTTAGTTAACCAAGCTACTTCTTGGTCTTTTAAGCTTTTTCAAATCTCAATAGAGATATCATCAGGTCTCACACTCTTGACTATTTTCTATCTTTTTTAAGATGTCTTTTACTTCGTTAGTTCTAATTTTACTAACAAATCCATGATTATTAAATCTACCACTACTATCTATCGTTAAGGCTAAGTCATGTGTGGAATGTTCATTAAATAATTTATAAGAATAATTTCTCTATCTTTCCTTAATTTCATTATCATTAATAAGGATTCTTTGATCTTTATCTCTAATGCATCTAATATTGCTTAAATCCTTATACCTTTTTTTTCTTAACTTTAGCAATTCAATATATATCTTTTTCTCTATCTTTAGTGCCTAATTTGTTATGAAAATTATCATAAGCTTTACATCTTGCCATATGAACATGTCTTTTAACGTCTTTTTTAGATTTTTTATATCTTTTAAATTTATCCTCATTTTTATAATTTTGTCAATCTTTAAAACATAATCTTTTAGTAATAATTGCTTTCTGAACTTCCTCACACAATAATCAACTTTCTCTTAAGGCTACATCTCTATCTTTAGCTTCACCAAGGATCTCCTTTGTTAAACTCCTAATCTTATTAACCCTTATAGTCCAAATAAATATTAATATTATCTTCGTCTAATTTCCAAGTCGTCTTCTTTTTCCATCCTATTTTTAGAAATCCTTACATCATCTTAAAATTTCACCATATAGTCTTAGTAAATGTTCTACTATCTTTTTTTTTTCATTTTCAATAACAAATATCTAATACCATTAACCTATGTTTATTCATCAAACTTACGTCAAATGTAACTTTATAATTCTTACATATAATTTTATCTACCTTTCTAGTGAGAAAATAGTTCGTCTAGTGACCATTCTTATAAGTAATCAAATATTTATCTCTCCCTTTAAAGTGAATACTTTCAATTATAAGATCTCGGGACCCTTAAGTGGCGAAGGTGTCTCGCGTCGCTTTCGGATGATGACCTAGACCTATACTAAAATCGGTTAAAATCCATGTCCATGAGATCTTACGTAAGTTTACATTAGCTATCAGTGACCTAACGTAACCCTCCACCTATTTCATCCGGTGTTATAAAACAAAATTAGCAAATATAAATCACATCCCATGTAGCATTTCATATTTAATTAAATGCACCATTTTGAATAGTTTAGACCTCTAGTATGTACTCCATATTCATCTGCATACTGAATGTGCAGAGTTATCTATCAAAATAGAAAAAGCCCTGCAAATTTTCGGCTAGGATACATGGAGCCTAAGCATTTTTATAAATCATTTATGCTACAGTGTAATTTTTCAAGTCTATCTGAAAATGTGATTGAAACCCAAAAAAGTATATTATTTGATAAATTACAAAGGAATGAGTGTGAAGAAATCTTTCAGATGAAACAAATAACACACCATCTGTAATTTGATAAATGTCTCTGTACTTTTAGCATCAGCATTTCTGTATTTTTTCTATCTAGTTGTGCAACAAGATATAATAAGAGACACATAATCAGCAAAATCGTAAGTTTAAATCTTAAAAACTTGCAGTGATGTCTTGCAAAAAGTTGAACTCTAAAAAATTTTATGACGGAATAAAACCAAGCTAAAAATGCATGATTATGTTTCAACCCAATACAGTAGGATTTGACGTATGCATTTTAACAATACATCGTCATAAAACTGAGGATTTCTAGTTCAAATACTCGAATTAGAGTGTTTAGAGTACTATGCCTATCATTGATATATGGATCCACGACATCAGAGAAGAATATTGTTGTGCCAATGAGAAAATGTTTTATGCTCTGGCTTGAGTGGAAAGGCTTCTCTCCAGTTTTGCATGTCAAAACAACTGCACAATTACATCTAGGTGCTTGTTCTTTGAAACACATAGTTTATGAAGTTAAATAACGTTCCAAAGGATTAACCTTCTCTTTATCGTACTGATCTAGATATGTCTTCTAAAATAAACAGTATTGTTTCACCTTGATGTTTCTGATGAAGCTTAGGGTCATGGATTAAAAACTTTGTTCAATATTGATATTGAGCATGGAAAGAACTGATATATTACTGGTTGATATCAGTTGGATTAGTGGCGAGAGGAGAGAGAGGATGTGGGGGGTAAAGTGGAGGAGGAGGAGGAGGAGGAGGAGGAGGAGCAGTGGTAGTGATGGGGAGGAGAAAATGATGTCAGGGAGAAGAAAAAGGCAGAAGAAGAGGTAGAGAAACTGAAGAGAAGGAAAAAGAAAAAGAAAGGGGTGGTACTGCCTTGTATCACTGTGTACTGTTAGCTTACTAGGCACCAGGTGGTTTTAGATCAGACTAGGAAAAATTGCTTGGTTCATGTACTGATCAACTGTTGGACTGATTAGAACATGCTTAGGGGGCTTTATTAGCCTCACCAGGTTGTATTATGTAAATATGATACTTTCTGCACAAGAAAAATACATTTCCATTCGCTTATATCTTTGATAGAAAAAGGATATGTTATCCCGATTTGTTCATGGAGAAGGTGTAAGCTCTTTTTCCTGTGCATTCACCAACTTAATATGTTAAAATAATCACTAATAGCTATGTTAGTCAATTCACCAAGGGTTTTCCATTGATATAGAAGCCTTCATTTGGCATGTCAAGTTGAGTCCCCTTTATATTGGATTGTTCATCATGTTCATGGATTATACATACAGTGCACATCAACTTGGTGATGATTTTTCTCTGTATGTCAGTATTTATGTAAGATTTAATTCTCATAACTAAAATTGGCCTTTTCCATTCGTCTTGCAGGGGTGAGAGTTGGAGATGATCTGATCTTTGCTTGTTCTCCTCCCACTTGGTTCCACCTAATTTTTACCCTTGCTTGATAACAAGATTTCTGTGAGCTGCACAACCTTGATGCAATTTTCGTTCTCGATACAGTATGAAGGAGAAACACCTCTTCTGGCCTGGATGGAAACTGTCGATGTTCTCTACCTTGTTCCATAAAGTGGAGATTTCGAAATGTTCTAAATTTTCCCCCTGGAGTATACAGAGTGTACATAGATTAACAGTCATTTTACATTTTTTTTTCCCTATTTACTTGCTGAGTATGTGATAAATATGTGTTCTTCAATGAATATGTGATAAATATGTGTTCTTCAGCAATGAAAGAATTCGATGATGTAAATTAAAAATATTTAATAAAATTCGTTTTCACGAGTTGGATTCTGCACTTGGTGTCGAGTCAATGCCTGCCCTCTTATGTGACTTGGCATTCCTAAGCATTTGTCTGGTGATCTGTTGAAATTTGGTTCTATCAATTTGCGTGATATGCTAACATTTTCGTTTTAAGAAACCTATTCAGACTCCCCAATCAACGATCATTACATCTGAATTCAGTTTTTAGCTGCCAGAGTAGAAGACCATATTAACACATTCCTTTCACGATTCCAAAGCATATTGTTGCAGAAGCTTTCAAAACCCATTGAAATATCTTCCGGTGATGATATATTTTATCCAACTCACTGATCCTGAGATTTTCTGTTTAGCACGGGCACGATGCAGCAGCAAATCTTCTGCTGAATGCCATCGCTTGGGATCATGTCACAGCAACCACTAAATGTACATATTTTCAGGTTGCAGATACCTTGCAATTGCCTTACATATATTAGCTTCAGCATATTTCATATGTTAATCCTTGTTTTGTCACTAATGTAACCATCGAACAAAATGATTAAGCTAAAATTAATAATAATAATACGTCAGACTTCTTATAAGCTAAATTTAATCTTTCCGATATGAAACTTAAGTGTTTCATATCCAAATCCACCACCAACAATTCCTCTCAAGTTTGAGAGAAAGAATAATGCTAATGCTGAGCCAATGAACCCAATAAATATCAAAAGAAAGAATAATGCTAATGCTGAGCCAATGAACCCAATAAATATCAAATGAATAAAAGATAGATACTCCAACAACAGTGGCATCGCAGTCGAACGAGAATTCAAACCAGCAGAATCCTCGTCGATCTGCTGCTGTCGATTGCGCCGATTGAATTCCAACTCAAGTGACCCGATTTGTTCTCCAAAATCCAAATACTAGCTAAATGCTATCTCCAGTATCAAGTGTTCCCATTTTAGACACTATTTTATAGCTCAAGAATGTAGCAGTACACGCTCCCATTGAAACGTATCATATACAGTCAATAACAAACAAGAAGAGGAAAAATAGTGCGTTGACTCTCAGCATTTGATAACTTTGACAACTTTTACACCAAATCCAAAATCATCAATCATGCAGCAAGGAGAACATAGACCGACTGGTTGCTTCTAAAATTCAAGGGTCAGTTCACATCCTAATAAAAACAAATGCTTAGGATCATGCTAAAACTAGCGGATGTGACTACCACCGTTTGGAGCCATGCAACACTACAACCAAATTACATTCGTTTGGATGCCTACAGACAGTTTGCTTCACCAAATCTAATAATGTGTTTCATGTTACTATGGCCTAACGGAAAGCATGAACAATGTAAAATCTTAGATCTCAAAAGCATAATTAGGATACAAGATGTTCTTAAGAGGATCAGGCATGAAAACTTTGTTCTCTTCATCTTTTTTTGAAGCCATACTTTTTCCGCTCGTAGAAGAGATCCGTCTTGGCACTGCCTAGATTAACTATCTTGGGGCAGCCATCGCGATCCTTCTCTTGCTGAGTGCACTCCTTGCAGTAGTATGCATCGGATATGCCAACACCCCCACAGATGACACACCTGCTCTGGAAAGAACCATAATTGCACTCATCGCAGACACGTACAAGTGTGCATGGTCGCACATATGAATCGCAGATGACACACTTGCCATCACACTTCTCGCACAGGTGGCCAATGGCAATTCCTGGCTGCTTCCGGCACATAATAAGATCGGGATGGTGCTTAGCCATGATCCTTAATTTGATGCTACTTTGTCAATAACCTGCAAAACAATTTTAAAACCCGAACCTGTGAGGGTCATTTTAGTTACTTTAATCGCCTTGTTGCTAGACAAACAGACAACACAGACAAATCTTATGTCCTCAAGTGTAGAGATTGTTCGTTGGATCAACTATTCTTGGATCTTATTACATACGAGTAATCTTGTACAAGCTTGGGAGTGTCATGGCTGGGTTGCAAGGATAGAACTGGTAGTCCTAAGATCGTTACAAATTTAATTATTATACACCAAATGATATCTCTGATTTGTACTAAGCATTTTTTAGCGCTAGGTCCAAAAAATGATAGTAATGCAGCACTGATGATGATGGTAAGATCGAGTACGTTGCAGATCAAGATATGAAGTTATGTTAGCAGAGAGACCACACACTGTGCAAAATTTAGATGGTCACTGTCAGGATAGATTGAAGAGTAGGACAGTCAAATAGAATGAAATTCAATGTAAGCAATTTCTCTATGGCATAGTGTTAGCTTTGAATTTTGATAACACTAAATACCATAATAATTTTGATCATAAAGATTCCATTAATAATCTAAATAAACTAAACTATATATGAGGATATTCTGACAAAGCAGGACAAGAAACATAACTGTACAATATAATATCCCTGAAACTATTGGAATCTTCCTTCAATCCCTACTTTAGCTAATCCCAGATCCACCCATGATCAAGTCACTAACCACAATGGAGCAAAACATTTAGAGAACAATTACAACAAAAGGAGATCCTGCCTTTTTATATATTCTCACATCTCCGTAAGTTGCATGTATATACATGTTTGTCATCTACAGTTTACTAGTTAGTGATGTAGGGTCAAAATATTCTCTCTATCGACTCAATAACATAATTATTAGAACAGGGCTAGGCAATGAGCAGATCAGGCCTTGGGTCACTGTGTCATTATTAAATTGGTAGATTAATTGGTTTGACAGCATATTTAACAAAAAAAATTAAACGATACAATCACATAAAAGATATTGAAAGCAATGAAGTCACTTGGCACCTAGGCGCTCACCTAGGTGCCCGAAAAAGGTAAGGCAAGGCCTAAGTGCTCGCATATTGGGCTAGGCATGCATTTTCACTCAAGCGCGACCGAGGCGCTTGCTTGGGCCCAAGCGCTGGGCGGGTCGGGTGCTCGCTTGGTTCCAATCAGGCCAGGTCATGCTTGAATCAAACCAAACAATCCTATCTAGTTGATTGAACCAATTATCCATTGAGCCTAAGTCAAACCATACACAAGACAACTGGTTCGATTGAACCAGTTATCTATTGCAAAAAGCCAAAAACCATGCACGAGGAAGAACCCTAATGCAAAGTCCCTCTTTCCCACTGTGTTTATGCACAACGACGAAGTTCCTCCCATCGACGAATGACGACAGCAGCCTTCTTCCCCGACGATGTCTTCCTCCAACGATGACGACAGCGACGACATCTTCATCCGACAATAGCGGCAGTGTCTTCCTCCAGCAGCAACTTCTTCCCCTCCCTCCCGTTATATCTCTCTTTTCCCTCCTCCCTCCTACCTCTGCCCTGTTCACCACAACCCCCTGTCTCCCACCACAGCCTCATCATAGCCCCCTTTCCCTAATCACTCTTCCCTCTTCCTCCCTCTTCATCATTCACCGCTGCCTTCTTCCCCGTTCCCCGTGCACCACTGCCTTCTTCCCTCTTTGCTGTTTGTCTATGTTTATGAGAATAATAGATGCCTGCTATAGTGAATAGCAACTACCTTTTTGCTATAGTGAATAAGTAGTAAAATGACCATTATTGTTGCTATTGCTATAGTGTTTAGTGCTATTTTGATGTGATATTTTAGTTTTAGCTTATTTTTATTAATCATGATATATAATTTTTAAATTAAAATATTTGGGAGTGTCCCGCTTTGCTTGAGTGAGCGCCTAGCGTTTTTTACTACATTGATTGAAAGCACAAAAAAAATCCTCCTACCACATTGATTAAATTGATACAGAAGGATTACATTTTAAGTTTGAAACAGGAAACATGCTCCTACAAAGCAAAACACATTCATCTGAAGGTCTTATAGTTAAATTACATGCATGAAGACTTTAATTAAACTCCACGGAAGAAGGATCAGCACAAATGAAAATAGAGGAGAATCTGAATGCAACAAAATGGTCCTTCTAAATTTTTCATCAATCATCGATATGCTCTATTTTAGAATGGCACATCGCATCCTTCATGTAGACTTGACCCTGGTTTCGGAACCTGCAGCACCGGTTTCAGTTTGAAACGCCGATTTTTTTTAATAAAAAAAATTAAAATAGGATAAATCATAATTTAAAATAAGAACAACTCATATATTTCTTTTAATCATGAACCGTTGGTTCGAATCACCGCTCTTGTCTCGTTCCGATTTGGCTTGGAACCAATGAACCGCCAAGCCGATTTGATTTCATTTCCAACCTGGATTAGTTACGGTTTGAACCGAACGGTGGTCAGGGCTACTTTCAAGATGGATATGACTGCATTACTGTCCCATAATATCTTTAGTGGCTTACCAAAATTATCAATAATCCAGAGATCAATACAGCATGTTTTCCAGCCTCAAAATAAGAGTAATATTCATCCTCTATTGTGGACAAATGATGTACTTGTCAATATCATGCTTCACCATGAAATTGTGCCTTCAGCCATTGTGGAAATATGTCCCAGTTCCATGGTTCACTAAAGGGTATCTTCACAACCTTCGGAGTCAGAAGCAGAATACACCAAGCACAGGTAGAGATTCCACTAAATAAAACAATTTTAATCTTTGTCCACTTTAAATATTGAAGAACCTTCTTAACTCCTCTCCACCTACTTGCATCAGGCTTATGATGCTGACCACATACCCCAAATGCATAGTTGAACAAGGGCATGTCACTGAATAAATGAGGCTAACAATAACAGAAGCATAAGGTTACTCGTCTCTACTCTTTCAAGTTCCTCTCCAGGATGCTGGCCAAGATTTAATTTTTCTTTCTTATACTAGGTAACTGGTCTGGACTTCAATTGATTCCATATCTTTTATGAATTTTATCAATATATTCTTCTGAAGAAATACCAAGCAATTGATGTTCCTGTTCCTAAATATTTGGATTCCAGAATGCTGCCCAAGATTCAATTTATCTTTCTTATGCTAGGTGATTCACCTGGATTTCAGTTGGCTTGATTCCATATCTTTTAGGAGTTTTATCAATATATCCTTCTCAAGAGATACCAAGCAACTAATGTTCCTCTTCCTAAATATTTGGATTCCAAGATTTATCTATATACCCTTCTCAAGAAATATCAAGCAAGTAATTCTAGGGATGAAGGCTTTGTAACTCAGCATGTTTCACACATGAACGATGGAATTGCAGTATTCGAAAATTAAAATGTGACCTTACATTATTCACATATGATGTGAAAAAGGACTTCAGTTCCTTCATTATTTGATCTTATACTACAAACTTTTTCTCTCTTTTTTAAAGACTCCAAGTACAAGAAAAACATGAAATACAAAAATAAGAAAGGATCACAATTACATCAAAGTGAATCAATTATATACTCTTCCTTCTTCGAATAAAATAGATTTCTATATCTGATTTGTAAAATGTTTCTCCTTCTTTATGATATATTTAATTGATAGATTTCCATCTCTTTAGTATAATGAAACTTCAATCTTCTATAACTTTCAATCGAACCAAGTTCTGATTCTCTTTTTCTTCATTGTCTTCTTTTTTGTTCTTTTTGGATAATCTAGAAACTAGATGTTGCCAAGTGGCAACTTATGATATTTACAAAATACCTCTTAAACTAATCAAATTTATTCAAACTAGAAACAAAGATATTTTATTTCTGAAATATCTTGCGTAAATCTTATTATTACATATAGTTGTAGGAATCTTAAGGAGATAGATAAATTGCATTAGATGGTCAAAATTCATGCAGACTTAATTTGATGCATTTGTTGTGTTTTCCTGAGCACCTAAGCAGCACGAGGTTAGCCCAAACGCTCAGATGTCTGGCAATTTAGGAAGCTTTAGTTTTAGGCCACAGGCATGGAAGCTTAGCTACCAAGTGCCTAAAAACCGACTTCTACATTGGCAGATATGTTATAAGTAACTATTACTACAGAATGAAGAAATTAGGTTAACTTTGGACAGAATTGCATTTAAACTCTAAATTACTATTAGTTATCATAAAAAACTTGAAACAGGAATGATAAGCCTTTTGCAACGATTCATGTACGTCTGTTAAAGAACTTCAACAAGTAAGCATCTGAATTCTAAAATTAACTATTTTGCTTGGTCATATGTACATCTCGTCTGCTTTCTTCCAGGTTGCATGGAATTCATTGTTTTTTAACAAGCTAGAAATTTGAAAAGAAGTAATTAAGGAAACCCAAGTGAGTGGAAAATTTTCATGTCATTATCACACTGCAAAATATCTACAAACACTTAAAGATCACTTTAACACATATAATGCCTACATGTTGCATAAAGCCTCCGGATAAACAGAGTTAGTACTCACATAATTGAGGAAGCAACTGACATGATCGAATTAGATGGCAGTTATAATTTGTCGACAACACTGCAGTGTTGTCAGTCGGATCGTAGATGGGAGATGGACGACGAAGAAGCAAGGAGCATCTCCGCAAAGTAACAACACTGGTTCCTATTGCTTTGCGGTCCGATGCCTCTCTATTGTTCGACAAATGACTTCACTCAACGAAGCATAGAAAGGTACGAAACCAAATTAAAGAAACCAGAACTCCCGTAAGCGTTACCCGAGTGTATTCAGCCTTCCATAACAAGCAACTCCGGCGATTCCCGCGTTACATGAGCGAAACGAAGGACGATCAAGACAGAAAAGATAGAGAACTCACCGCCCTAGCGGACCGCTTATGATGTGATTCAACTCGATCCCGTCGATGCGATTGCAGTGAGTAAGGTTTAGGTTAGCTTCCCTTTTTATACTAAAATTATTGGGAACAGAAGTTTCTGGATGAGTTGGACTATTTGGTGAAAAGGAATGACAAGGGTATATATATATATATATATATATATATATATATATATATATATATATATATATATATATATATATATATATATATATATATATTTGAAACTTTATTGATATAATAAATATCCTTCAAAAATATTATATATATTTTTAATTTAATAATTTTTTATTTCTTTTAAAGATAAAAATAAATAATAGGTTAAAAATTTATTTAGGTACTAAAAACTTAGTATTATTTAGAAATGATAAGACTAATTGATATATGACAAATGACATAGTCAATACTTCACTATCATGTGGCTACGCGTGACCAACGCACTAACCTCCTAAGGCCACATTGGCCACACATGGTCAATAGGCGATAGACGATCTGAACAGCTCATTAGTACCACATGGCTATGTATGGTCGATACGTCAACTGCTCAAAGTCATGACAATCTCATATGGCTAATGCCATGTGTCTCCAAGAATGCTTCGTATTCGACATACATAATGCCACTATCATGATTCGGTCCAAGAATGATGCGTAATCACCCCCACACTCATCAATAATTTTAAGAATAATGATTCTCAAATTCACTTATAAAAGAGGCTCTCCATGTATGTTCTCATACACTAAAATTTTCCTCAAGAGAGTTGTAGATTTGGCTCTTCAATGTAGTGACTTAGACTAAGACTACATGGGAAGGACCTTGGTTGGAACTGAAGCTAATTCCAACTTAGACAACTAGAATATGCACTAACAAATTGGCGTTAGAAAGACGACCTTATGAGATATCTCAAAGAAATTTCATAGGACCTTCCGGTTTAAATCTTGATGACTTAACATATCAAACCCACCTAACTTGATCCTCTTGGGATTGGCTCAGCCTATACCATCAATCATACCTGCTCCTCCCAATTTTTAAGTACCCAATTTCTTATTTTCTCATCGACTATTCTAAGATTTCATAGCCAACCCACTTCCACTTGTCTAGTTTCCAATTTCATCAACTCAAACCATAATTATACGAAAGAAACTTTCCAATAGTCTAACTCGGTTTCATCTGAAATAACTCATAAATATGGACTAAAAGATTAATTTTTAACTCCTTTACTCTACTAGTGCCTTCGTGAGCAACTTTGAGTGTATGTCAAATATCAAAAGTTGTTTCATAAATAGACACTTGATTGAACTCGTTTTTATTTAAAGCATAAAACAGGGCATTCATAGCCTTGGCGTTTAAAGCGAAAGTCTTCTTCTCCAACTCATTCCAATCGTTCATTGAAAGAGAAGACTTTTGAAAACCATTTTTGACAATGTTCCATAACTCAAAATCCATAGAAATCAGAAAAATCCTCATTCTAGTCTTCCAATATGTGTAATTTGTTCCATTGAATATGGGCGGACGTGTAATTGAGTGACCCTCTTGGTTGCCGGTAAATGTCATCTCTCTTAGGTTTTAAACCAAACGAGAGTGACCGAGCTCTGATACCAATTATTATGATCAAGAGCAGCACTAAGAGGGAGGAGGGGGAGGGGGGGGGGAGGGCGGCGGGGGGCAGGGTGTGGGGGGGTGAATTAGTGCAGCAAAAAAAACATTGATTCCAAAAAATATTCATTTCGATTCAATCCCTTTCGGAAAGAAATTGAACTTGAAAGCTTTTGTAAGAATGCAAAGAGAAGGTTAAGGAAGTTTACAGTAATGTAAATTGCACAAATAGAAAAGCAAACCAGAATTTAGAGTGGTTCGGTCGTTGTGACCTACATCCACTTCTGATTCCTCCTTTATTGAGGTCACCAGCATCCACTAATGGTCTTCCTTCAATAGGGGAAGACCAACCACCGCTTTCTTCTTTTCACGGGTTTAGGAGATAACTCTTACAGGTCTCACACCTCTTTTGAATGATCTCAACACTTATAAAGGGAGGAGGAGGACTCTAGCACTTTTACAATACTTTAACACTTCAAAGATTCAAGATTATGCCAACACTTCATACCCTTTCATGCATAAAAGGGTAGGGTATTTATAGGTCCCAATGGCTTCAAAATTGGAGCCAAAAAGTATCTCATCCCGATTTTTCGAAGTACTGGTGGTACCACCTCCTAACACCTAACACTAGGCGGTACCACCGCCTGACAGAACTCGGAGATCGAGCTCTAGCAGTACCATCACTTGACAGGGGCGGTACCACTGCTGGCAGCATTAATTGTTGACGGTACCACCGCCTAGAACACTTGGGAGACTGGGTCTGCCAGGCGGTGCCACCGTCGATCGTGATTTCAAGTGCTGAATGGGATGTTTAATCCGGCCCAATTCAGCCCTATTAAGGGCCCAGTTGGCCCCTAACTAAGTTAGTGGGATTACATCCCAATCCTAACTCAACTAATGTTCTAACTACGATTAAGGCAAGCAATTAGTCCAATATGTCAAATTTTCTTTTGGCGAACTTCTCAGCGAAACTTCCAGCGAGCTTCTAGGGAACTCCCGACGAACTCTCCGTGATCTTCCGACGAACTCTCGGCGATCTTCTGATAAGCTCTTGACGATCTTCCAATGAGCCTCGGGCGAACTTTCGACGAACTCTCGACGAGCTCCCGACACACTTCTGGTGCATCATCTGAATCTTCGACTCCGGCCTATCATATGCTTTATGCCTTACTACTATCATAGTTAATCCTGCACACTTATCTTAACACATAGATTATGTCAAACAATTCACCAATTGATTTCATCATCAAAATCCGAGATTCAACAAAAGGTCCCCAATAGCTATTTTTCATACTAATCATGAGTTTGATTAGATAACCTTTCAAACCTGACTTGGTACTCCTGAATGGTGGAGGTTTATCGGATCTTTGCTAGTTGTCTATCAATGTTCTCATAATCAGTTTATCACGGACTTAGCTGGTTTTGCCTAAGTCGTGCGGCACCCTTACGTGTCCGTCCGTAAAGGTCAGCCTCCCCGAAGCCTCCCTTAGTCTCTTAGGACCCACAAAAGAGAAAATGGGTTAGAGAGAATACCTCACTCGGGATCCACAAGCAAACATTCCAAGAAACACTTCATAGACAATGCAAATTACAAACAAACTTTACAAGCTCTGAATAGTTGCACAATAAAGGGTCAAAATAGTCCATTACAGACCAAAAATCTCTCACAAGTGTCCACATGACACAACCTTTATTTACAAGCCTAAAGCGGCCACCAACCCAACTAAAATGGGACTATTAAGCATTCGGTCGTCCCTTTACATGTTGTGCAAAGCATGAACATACCAAAAGACACAGACATACATAAGCATTACATTAAACATCCTATTTCGAAGTTTGTCCGTGACATTCTCCCCCACTTATTCCTTCGATGTCCTCGTTGAAGCCTTTGCCGACACTGCAACTCCTCACCTTTGCTGAGTCTTCAATCTTCTGCTCCAGCTACAATGCGCCTCTTGGCTCCCAACTGCTCTCCGCTGCTGTTTTTGAGTAGTCGAACATTTGATCGACCATGCTGCTACAACTCACCAATGACTCTGACTCTGGTGTGGGGTTGGCTGAGTTGTGTTGATCCTTGTTGATTCCTGTGGATCCTTCAAATGAAGGAAAAGACCATCCTTACTGCGCCAGTCTCTCAAATGCCTCATGCTGCTTGAACTAGGTGGATGCTTGTTGGAGCTTTAACGAGCATCATCTCGCAAACTTCTAAAATTTTGGGTCCTTCCTCCACAAAATTTGCTCATTGACTCTTCTTTCACTTAGTTGTCACATCCAAGTAGGTTCGCATCACTTCCACTTTCGATTGGCATTTCGTTGGGAAATAAAACGGACAATCTACTCTCAATAGTAGTGATCACCGTTGGTGAGGATTTGACAACTATTATCTTCCATTATCTTCGAAGGGTCTTTGAACTTGTGCAAAGCTCCTCTGTTGGATAGATAAGAGAATTGGGATACTCGGTTTTGCCCATTCTCTTAAGGGTTGAGAAGGCAAAGGTTACTTGACTTTGCCCGCCTCCTCGAGGTTGTACTTCATGCATCGAGCTGGTTACTAGCCTTCGCCTGCTCTTTGCTCACACTTCTGAAGCACTTGAAGTGTTTGCACTCCTTGCGTTGAGTTAGTTACTGTGATTCACCTTCTCAATGCCATCGAACTTCTGGAATGCAGGAAGTTTTCACCCCAACTTGGAGTAATTCTCTCATAGGTTTGGTCGCCTCTGGGATTGTACCGTCTTCTCCATCAACCCTGCTGCCTTCTCCACTGAGTAGCAAAGGTACAGCACCACGTACTGCCTGCTTCGTTCCTTGGTTATGCACTCTTGCATGACCTGAAGTCCTTCACTTTCGGGTATCTTGATGAGAAGCTCATTGACACCGGGCTTACGAAGTTCCTTGGCCTCTGCCCTTCAGCCTTGTCTCGGTACTTGGAGATTGCCTCTGCATGCTCCACCTTCTCGGCCCCTTTCACGACCAAGCGCTCTCCCTCCATGAGAGCAAGGGATCAATGACTTTCACGGAAGTCTCGCCTCTGCGATACCATGGCGCTGCCATGCCCATGGCCCTACTATCCATCGTCTTGCATCTGCATCCCTTTTCTTCACGATCAGTAGATATGTCTCCGTGGCACTCCTCTGAGTCCACCTCCATTCTAACTGATGCTTGATTTTGGGTAGCTAAGTCCCTCTGGACTCGTCGTCGCTTCCTCGCGCCTTTCGACCCCTTGCTTCAACATCTTTGTGTTCTTCAAGCAGCTCCCTTTAGTCGATGGAAAGACAGACTGCAACTCCCATGTATGGCCTCTGCCATCGCATTATAGGGTTTGCACCGATTCTGTTCTCCTTAGCTTCCTTAGTAGCAACGTTCGCTTACTCGACCTTGTCCTCTGACTTGTCGGGCACCCTTAAGCGAATATGGGCTCTGGAGCAATCCAACTCTCCAACTGCTTCGATCATACCTCTGCATGATCAAGTCCCTCCCATAGGACTCACTGGTACTTGCATTTAAACTTTTCCCTTGGTGGAACCCAGCCCCCATATGCTGATGACCAAGGTTTTTATCCGATGCAAAATTCGATGCACGCACGGAAGACCCGCCTCTACGGTACCATGGCCTTCACTCCTTGAATCCATAGCCCTTCTTGCCGTCGTGTTGTTCACCGAAGTGGAGCTTTCAGGAGCTCCCGATCATACCTCCATATGATCTAGTCCCTCACGAGACTATATTGTGTGTATCGCATTGCCATGAACTGTTCCACCACGATCCGCTGCACCATGTCGCCTCCTGGTGATATCTCTATTGCATTTTGATCCTTGTGGGATGAACTCGAATTGTGAACCCTCCATGTGTGGTCTCTGCCAATACATCGCAGGGTCTCTTCCACCTTCGATTTTGTTCGCTCCTTTGGCAATCGACCTTCATCCACCCACTCTTGGGTCACACCTAGGTGAAGCACCGCTCTAGGATAGTCCGTCGCCTAGTAGGGCCTCTGCCCCTACCAGCACAATCTCGGTTTTGCTCCACTTCCTTCATGGCAACTTGAATGGCAACACTATGGCATATTCTTCAAGAGTACCCGCCTCTGCGTCCTCTTGCCCCGTGCTAAAGCCTTCTGAACCCAACTTCTGTTGGGAAATCTTCGGGGCGACATCATATGCACAGTGGAAGAACAAGAAAACAAAATCCCCGATTCCCAAAGAGATGTTCGTCCTCGTGCGAAGATTGGTGCGCAAAATCCGCGAAACTTAAAACTGCGTATAGAGTAGATTGTGTTACCTAGGGAGATCGTATATCTCTATTTCCTTGCAGATCCTTAGGAGAGGGTGAAGGAGGTCAAGCGTCCTCCTCTCTAGCGGTGATCCACACACCAGGGTTGCGACAACGCTCCTCAAAACTCCAGGCCTGCTCTGAGGTGGAGAGGGAGAGGAGAATAGGAAAGGCAAGCAAAGACTCTAGCCTATGAGGCTCTGAATCCCTCCTATTTATAGAGGTCCCATATCAAACCCTAATGAGTCCTCCCCTAGCGGGTATTGGATCTGCATCCAATAAGACAAGGGCTCCGTCGGATATCTCATATCCGAACCTCTACTCATCGCAATGCCTACCATATGTGTGTGAACCTCTAGGCCCAATATCGAGCTGGCCGTGAGTCATACCCGTCAGAACTCCTTCTAACTCAGTGAATTATTATCTTTGTAATAATTCACTTGACTCATCGACTACGGACGTACTAGGCCACAACGTCGTAGTCCCCAAACGATACAGGGGAATCCAATCCATTGGACCTGTCTGTCCTCAGTTACCGTGTACCTATAGTCCCTCATCCATCTAATATCCCAGAGACCGTATATCGAGCATGGTGTTGTCAGACCCATACGGTTTCCACTCGAGTCTCGCTCTAATCGGATTCTCCCGGAGAACTCTTTCTCTCTCAACCCGAATGACCCTGGCTAGGGATTTGTTTGAGTAAGAACACATGGGATATTCCTCTCATGACGCCGAGAGTGGATGATCCTCTATCGACACTCAATAGCCCTCGTAAGGTCGACTACCACTCCCAATGACCAGTTGTACTAGATCTGGGACAGCCAAACCTATAAGTCTGGTATCAAAGAGTGGAGCACTTATACAGGACATCCTTGGTGTCTCAAGTCTAAGGACCAGATACACCACTAGGACTACGGAATCGCTGTCTGACAATAAGGCATCATCAACCATCCAGCATTCCGTAAGCGGATCAATCAGTGAACTCATTCTCCAATGAGCACCTGTACTGTATCCCTAGTGTCCCTACACGAGCAGCTATGAGACCAACTACATCCATCATATGGACGGGTATACAGCACACCAGTCTGTCCGGTTATCACGATATCCCTCTCGAGTAACCTATGACCGGGATTATTTAGGATATGTGTTTAAAGGTGAATCGATCTCATTATCGTGATCTCATCACGATCCGATTCCCATTGCACAAATCCAAGGACATCACAATATATATATATATATATATATATATATATATATATATATATATATATATATATATATATATATATATATATATATATATATATGCATTTATGCAATAGTTATAAAGTGATATACGCCAAAATATAATAAGCAAAAAGATTTTGTATCAAGTCACACGTGCCATCACTCACGTGATTGGCTTGCTGGGCACATATGACTAGCAACTTCGCCTCCGCAAATTGAGTCGCCTTAGTTCCTTCATCAAATACTCCTCCGAGATAAGGTGCATGTGCCCAGAAGCTCCCTTCATCTTTGGCACCATACAAGATGAGTCCGCTCCATCAGAATGAATGACCCATGAAACAACATGATCCTGCTCTTGCCTCTGCAAGAGTTCTTGTCCTTGACCTTTGTACAAGGAAAGCACTATGTCTCCGCTCCATGTTCTATCTTCTATGCTGGCTCCCTTCATGCGGCTTGGGTACTTCGCCAAGTTACACCCAAGTTGCTCCGCTCCTCGTTTTTGCATTGAGTTGATGGTGGCCCTCGCGCCCACCATTCCACGAGTCAGCCCTCCCTTGAGTCCGATCTCCATATCGACTCCAAGTGTGCCTTCATTTGTGTTGCTTTAGGTCGCTCCCCCACTTGATCTCGCAATGCATCCACCAATGCATTCTCTCGAGCAAGATCATGCGACGACTCCTCGCCGCTTGCTCAATCCATTGAGCTTCGTGGAGTTATTGTTTATTGAGGTACTCCTCCTCAACTTATGAGGTTCGTCCCACATGATTCTCCCTCTGGAGAGCTGGGACTTATCCCTCCTGGATAACTGTCCCGTTGGAGCAACATCTCTCTTCATTTCGGAGACTACCATCCCCTTGGACTACTCCGATCTGCTGAACACACTGTGCATTGTTCTGCCTCCTGCAAACGCACTTGCTAGATTGTGACTCCACATTAATACAGCCCCCGCCGCACCACTTAAGGCCTAGTAACATGCTAAACTCATTGCACACTTCAGCCTCCTACGGACGTATCCTTCATATGCCGAAGAGAAAGTTTCAATGCTCCATGGCGCCGAGTTTCGGTCGCCTTGGGATGGCCACGAACATTCCATCGTCCGCATATAAGCCCATGTATGAGTACCAAATTCTTCGAGCTAGCAATTCCCCTCACCTCTATGAGCTTTGCATAACTCTTTTGGTCGTTGAGCAACTCATTCCACCTTGTATGGTTTCATCCTTTACCAAGAGCCTCGCTTGCCTTGAGCTCCATCAAGTATGGTTGTCAACGTTGAGCCGTAGCTCAAACTCAGCCATCCCAACCTTTGTGCACTCCGCATTCTTCCAAGCTTGTCTGTTCTCGTAGTGCCTCTTGCGTGAAGGGTTGGCCATTCCTCTGAATGTCAATCTCAGATGCCCGCTCCTTCGAGCGACTCCTTTTCCCTACATCTCCATGCCCGTTTTCCCCCAAACGGTCACGTGTGTGCTGACAGTCCTCAACGCAGCCCTGCTAGGTCCCCCACATTTGCATGTTAAGTGTTTCTATGAGTGCTTGTCCCGCTCTGATACCATCTGTCACGGACTTAGCTAGTTTTGCCTAAGTCGTGCGGCACCCATGCATGTCCGTCCGCAAAGGTCAGCCTCCCCGAAACCTCCCATAGGACCCACAAAAGAGAGAACGGGTTAGAGAAAACGCCTCATTCGGGATCCACAAGCAAACATCTCCGAAAACACTTCATAGATAATGCAAATTACAAACAGACTTTACAAGCTCTGAACAGTTGCATAACAAAGGGTAAAATGATCCATTATAGATAGAAAATCTCTCACACGTGTCCACATGACACAACCTTTATTTACAAGCCTAAAGCGGCCACCGACCCAACTAAAATGGGACTATTAAGCCTTCGGTCATCCCTCTACATGCTGTACAAAGCATGAACATATCAAAAGACATGGACATACATAAGCATTACATCAAACATCCTGTTTAAAAGTTTGTCCGTGACAAAGCGGTGCCACCGTCGACCGTGATTTCAGGTGCTGAATGGGCTATTCAATCTGGCCCAATTTAGCCTTGTTAAGGGCCTAGTTGGCCCCTAACTGAGTTAATGAGATTACCTCCCGATCCTAACTCAACTAATGTTCTAACTATGATTAAGGTAAGCAATTAGTCCAATATGTCAAATTTTCTTTCGGCAAAACTTCCGATGGACATACATAAGCATTACATCAAACATCCTGTTTAAAAGTTTGTCCGTGACAAAGCGGTGCCACCGTCGACCGTGATTTCAGGTGCTGAATGGGCTATTCAATCTGGCCCAATTTAGCCTTGTTAAGGGCCTAGTTGGCCCCTAACTGAGTTAATGAGATTACCTCCCGATCCTAACTCAACTAATGTTCTAACTATGATTAAGGTAAGCAATTAGTCCAATATGTCAAATTTTCTTTCGGCAAAACTTCCGATGAGCTTTCGGTGAAACTTCCAACGAGCTTCTGACGAACTCCCGACAAACTCTCGGCGATCTTCCGATGAACTCTTGGTGATCTTCCGACGAGCTCTCGACGATCTTCCAATGAGCCTCTGGCGAACTTTCGACGAACTTTCAACGAGCTCCCGACACACTTCTGGTACATCATTCGAATCTTTAACTTCGGCCCATCATATGCTTTATGCCTTACTACTATCGTAGTTAATCCTACATAATTATCTCAATACATAGATTAAGTCAAACAAATCACCAATTGATTTTATCATCAAAATCTGAGATTCAACAAAAGGTCCCCAATAGCTATTTTTCAGACCAATCACAAGTTTGATTAGATAATATTTCAAACCTAGTTTGGTACTCCTGAATGGTGGAGGTTTGTCGGATCTTTGCTAGTTGTCTATCAATGTTCTCGTAATCGGTTGGTCCGAAGTGGATTAGTGGTCCTTCTTTGAATTATCACCATGAGAGGACTCCATGAGTGTATTCAAACCAGTCAAACCACGGTGTGGCATCCCCTTCAAGATGTATAGCCGTAATTTCCACCATAGATGTATCCCTAGTTTTGCGGTACCAAAAATATCGCTCTGCGCGTGAGATCCAACCAATCGGGTCTCTTTCTTCCCATATAGGGAAGTCCACCCTCATACGTGGATAGTAGGGATCAGTCATAGAGCCTCCCCTCTCTTGGAAGTCATCTCTTCGGTCAGAGCTCTCTCCTTGATGTGATTTCTTTGGGCTCGGTGGTCGCCCCAAACTGAGGTTAGGAAAGAGAGTCTGAATCTTATCCTTTATTCGTGTCTCGAAGGCTTCAAATTTAGCATTGATTATCTCCTCATATGTCATAGTATATGCCTCTAAATTTATAATGTTAAAATCTCTCTTTTGTTATCGAATTAAAGGCATATATCAGTTGAGAGAAGTGGTGGCCGAAAGGGTTGGTAGATTGGTTTATGTAAGAGCAGAATTGTTATTGAAGAAACAACGGTTTCACGATGAAAATTTCAGCAAAAATTGAGAGATTTGAGGAGGAAATTTAACAACAAAATCTTGGTTTATATATGAGCAATGATGAAAATTTTGATTAAGAATATTTCAGCAGTATAATAGCAAGGAAATCGGTACAAGTTGTGGTAGCAGAATTCTCGTCAAAAAATTCCAACGGTTTACAATGAAAATTTACAATAACACAAGAATGTTTTTAGAGATGAATTCCTCAATAGATCAATATTAGATGGAAGCCAAGATGATCTATGAAGCAAATAAGAAATTTTGTTTAAAAAATACAAATAGATCGGTTAAAGGCAACAATATGTGGCTGAAATTTTCTACAACAATCCTTCATTCACAAAGATGATAACTTTTACGACGAAAAGAATTCGCAGCATAGGATAGATAAAAAGACTTCTTCTTGGTATTTGAATGAAAAATTATAGTAGCAAAAGGTACTAGTGATAAGAGAATACCATATCTATGATGCAATTGGAGGTGACGGTAGTAGATTGATTTGATCTACGGTAGAAGATGACGGTGGAGATGGCGACGTCAAGAGCAATTGTGGAAATTGATTGGCTGGTGGTGAGCGGCAGGGGTGGCAAAAAAAGCAATGAGATCGTTGCTCTAATACTATATGATAGAACCCTATAAAAATTCTATGCAGATTGATCTTTGAGGGGGATCGACTGTTAGAACAATATAGGGGTTTCACCCTCCTAATAGTTGGTCAAATGGTTGCAATTGTGAATAAATATTATTATCAAAGAGATGGAGGCTACATGCATATATAGGGCTTCAAACCCTAGCCCTAGGGCTGCTTCCTAAGTGAGCTACCCCTTTTGGCCTCAACTCTAGTCGACTAGCCCAATAAAAAGGGGGCGACGATTAGAAAGCTCAAATGTATAAATATAAGTCCTAGTCACTTTTTTTTATCGGATAGAGACGATTAGATGAGGTTTATTATAATCTTACAAAATTTTTATTAGTTGTTTATTGATTGAGCAGGACGCAACCCTGCTGCTAAGGTGCATCAAATGTGAATCATTTCCTTCTCACAATTAATCTTTGTCTTTGCTTTATCCCCATGCCTATATCGAGAAATAATATTCCACTCCGTCTCCTTGTCCCTGTCCTTTAATTTCTTTTTTTTAACAAGTGTTCACACCTTTAGATGTATGCTTCATCGTCTCCTTTTCACAGCAACTCCCCTTCTTTTTCTTCTTCGTATGACTCCTCATTTGATAAGGGCTACATATAAGGTTAGTAGACCAAATATTTGTATAGTTGGTGCACAAGGTCTGCAATATGCTTGGATACTATTTTACTAACTACATGACCCTAGTTAATTTAGGTTTACTAACATACGAAACTACAAAGATGAAATTAAAAAATTATCAATGATAATTTAAGCCAAACAAATTATAAAAGAATATAAACAAAAATATAGATATGCTTAAATCAACATTCTTGCAGTATAATAATCGCTTGATGACATGATTAATTACTATATAAAGCAAAAAAGATATTAGAATTGATAATTCACTGAACATGAATACAAATAAAAGGAATTAGTATATGAAATATCTAAAACTTAGTATGAAATGGGTTAAGATAATAGCTTAGAACTGGTTGCATGATCATTAAAAATTTTGAATGCTAGTTACTGTTAGAAAGTTATTTTGATGGATCTGCAACAAGATAAACCTTACATGACTATTTGATACCAGGTTTGAGAGTACTTAACATAGTGAAATCAGTGTATCGGTAGAATGAGAAAATCATAACTAAATTATATATGACTATTTGATAGCAAATAGTTATGGAGATTGGGTGAGAAATCAAAAGATACCAAATAGACGACGTAGACGAACACCCCATGAGTTTTTTCTAAAAAATTATGTATATATATATATATATATATATATATATATATATAATTAATTTTGTGGATACTGAATTATATATATCTAATTTGACGTGGGATCTTTAAGATTTGCAGAAAAATTCCATATAAAGGCCTCGTAGGTATGATAAAATCTACATTAAAAAGAACTCACCTCACATGAATAAATAATTCAATACTTACTACTACAGCTACTGAGGATATGGATCACACACAAAATATTATTTTTATGATTTAAACTTTATTGAGGTAGATCACAAGCGTTTGATCCTAAACACGATGAAAGCAAACGGTGGGGATCGAAATGTTGCCGATTGGAGACGGTGGAGGACCCGCATCTTGGGGCCCTTGGTGGGCCCTGAGAGTCTATTCCGTCCAGATAGCGGGTAGGGCGGTGGGCGTACTGTTTAACGGGCACCAAAAGTATTAAGTGCACGTCATAACTAGGGTTTGTTCCTCTGCTATAAAAGACCCCCTCGCTTGGCTATGTTCCCGTCTTCCTCGTTAGCCGTCGTTACATAGGTGTTTGGAGTTAGGGTTCGTCGGGGACTGCGATTCTAGCGAAGGGAGAGAGATGGGGCACTCTAACGTCTGGAACTCGCATCCGAAGAACTATGGCCCTGGATCTCGGGTTTGGTAAGCGATTTCAGATTGACCGTCTCGTATCATCTCCAAATCTGATACTTTTGTTGGTTGAAATGCATGAATCTTTTGTTGTTGCTCAAACTAGATACGGCTCCTTCTTTTGAACGTTTTCAATTTAGAGATAAAGACTTTTCAATCGTTCCGTGGCAAATTCATTGTGGACCATTCGGGTTATTTATCGATATGTCATCTGCTAGATTAATTAATATCAAAATCCGGATATGCGATGAAAAACGTTTTGATTCATAGAGGTTTCAAGGGAACTCTTCACGCGATAGGCGTGTTTTAACGTCTTCATTGTATTGTTATTTCATGTATTGAAACTTTTTTTGTTTCTACAGTGGGTCAAGGGATTGATCGAGAAAGATTTCTTATTTTTATTATAAGATCATGATTTGATCCTAATATTTTTGATAAAAAGAATAATCTTTCCCTTTGATCATAAATGGCAAGTGTTTAATTGGAACATGAAAACGTCATTTGATTTGTCTTAGTTACTCTTGGGACGGAGTGGAATAAGGGAGGAGATTCTCAAACGAAGAAAAGGATCCAATTACTTCAAAAGAATTGAACGAGGATCTGTATTAGCTTAAAATCTCATGGTTCCGTAGAGTGACTGTAAGAGTGACTTATCTGTCAACTTTTCCACTATCACCCCCCAAAAATCAAACTCTGCATACGGAAAAGTGTCAAAGTATGATTAACCTCTGGATTTGAAATCATTGCTTATTTACTTGGTATTGACCATAATTTACAAGAACATTCTGTAGTATTAGTAAGAGGAGGAAGGTTCAAGGATTTACCCGGTGTGAGATATCACATTGGTCAAGGAACCCTAGATGCTATCGGAGTAAAGGATCGTCAACAAGGGTGTTCTAGTGTGTTGTATATTCTTATCCAAGACTTGTATCATCTCTGATGTTGTTTTATTGTTTTTTTTTGTTGCAGCCGGGTGTGTGGGAACCCCCATGGACTAATTAGGAAGTATGGTCTAATGTGTTGCAGACAGTGCTTCCGCAGCAATGCTAAGGAAATTGGCTTTATTAAGGTACATGTACAGTTTTTTTTCCATTCTGATAATATCTTGTGGATTCTAGCTTTCTTTAACGAAGAAGTTTGTTTGGATGATGTCTGTCTTCTTGGAACATATGATGGTTTACTAGAGAATCAGTCATGATTATCAGTCGTAAATTAAGATGTTGCTGTCGTATTGAGTCCATCATGGATATGTAATTATAGAAGCTTCTATGTTTGATCCCAACATTTTCATTCATTCTTGGCTATGATGGAAGAGGATTACAGCCAAATTTATTGTCAAGCTTTTTACTCTTTTGCTCTAAGAGGCCTTGGATGTGAAATATTTAGAGATTTTAGGACCTTTTTCTATGGTTTTCCCCACTACCATCACCATCATCCATTCCTGATCTTTGCAATAAACTTACCTGCATGCACTTACATAAGCATGTAAGTTCCACTCTCCATTGTTACCTTCCGCTAACTGCAGATGAAAATCCCTGGTTTGGGCTGTAACCCCTTAACAATCTATGGGAGGAACATTTTTTTTAAATCTTACCTTCATGTTGCTTTTTACCTACATATTCATCTTGTGTTTTTCTTGAGTACTTTTTTTTTTGTACTCATCTTGATCTGAGATCATTTTTTATCTATGGCACACTCTGCTCTGGGGCTTTCTTGAATGTATATAACTTTAATGACACCCAAAAGGTTTTGGAATACTTTTCTTATCCACTGGTTCAATAAAGTTATATAAAAGCAGCTTACTGAATATTAAGATGAGCATTTTTATGATGATCCCTTAAGATGTTGGATTTTGTGTTAATTGAGTTGTTTTCTATTGTAAGATGTACAATTTTGGGTTTGTGTTAATTCGTCTGTTTTTTATAGTTAACTGTTTTGTGTGTCAATTATGTGTTGACATAAGAAACAATAATACAATTAGTTTTAATTGATTGAATTAAATCCATCAATATTTGGCCTTGGACATGGTGAGGCATTTTGACTGGTCCCTGGTCCTAGTTGGGTCTAGGTTTCCACGTTCAAAATCTGCCTTCCATCCTTGTTCTATATGTTGTAGTATCCATTGAACAATTAAAATATATATGTCTCCACAAATAATAGTAGGTCAGTCATTGTATATATCAAGGATGACTTACTGTCTCGTTCCATTTGTTTGTTTGCCACATGTTAGTGTATTTATTGTAGTATCATAGGATCCTGATTGAACATGTGGTTCTATGTGCTTACCTTCTATGTGAAAGACAATTTTAGGCAATGCCATTTGACTTGCATAACATAAGTGATACATCAAGGATGCAAGCTTCCGTTCCTGTTCAGCCTTTTAATGGCTGTCTGTAATTCATGTTTTTCTTGTGCTGCTGATATCATGGCTGTCTAAAACTTCCAGAGGCTATTTTAATTTTGTTAAAATTGGTCAAGTACTTGGTTCCCATGTCATCCAATCTAAGTTTAAGGGCCCTTCGGATGGTATAAACAAAAGTAGAAGCCTTATGTCCAGTGGAATGAAGAAATATTTAATTATTTATTTCAGATTTGCTTTTTTTTAAAAAAAGTCTAATCTTACATTCACAAGGGAAATTAAATTCTAGAAGTGTGATTTCACTGCAAAATGGAGCATTGTTCTAAAGAAATGTTGTTTTTATTGGCACTGTGTTTGGAAACTGAAGTTCTATCAAATTAAATAAGCACTGGAGTTTATATGATTATATTTTTTTGTTCTAAGGGAACTTAATACAATAAGATATGCTTGTGATGCAAATTGCTAATCTCTATATTTGTTTCTTAATTTTGTGTATTTTTGTTAAGGATGTGGACCTTTATTTCATTAGTATTCATACTGTTTTTGCAGTATCGTTGAAAATATTGGGTTCACCCGAGGCAGACTGCTGAATGAACTACCACGCACCAGAAGGCTTTTTACTTATCGTGTAGTCGGACCTCTATGCTTTGCTTTTAACATTTTTCACGTATTAAATCTTGTGATTTTGTTTGACCCATATACTTAAGTAGAGTATTTTTTTAAGGTCTTCCTTTCCAACTCATGATCAACTGTTTAGCACATTTTCATTATGAGATCTCTATTGTCGACTGCTGGCAAGATGCAAGCACTAGTTTGTACTGGAGTAGTTGGTGTCTGGTAAGTGTGCCTAATTCATTAGAGATCATTGTGTAATTGCAGTCCCTACTGCTGCCTAAAGAAATTGATGCCTCAACTGGTCTGGACAAAATTGAACCATTCTTATGGCATTAAATATCAGCAAGGATTATATGGGCACGAGGAAATTTTGACCTCTCTCTAGATCGTTGTCCTATGGAACACTTGCAGCTATAGGTTAACTCTTTGGTGTGTAGAATGATTTGGGGTTCATGTGACTGCATAGGCGAAAATATTGCTATGAATTGGTTTGCAACGATCAGAATCAATGAATGCAATGAACGATAAATGGGTTGATATTGAGTTGAAATGGTGTGTGTGCCCGCCCATTCTCAGCATAACTGATTGATACTGCAGTAAACGATAAATGTGTGTGATCAGAATCAGTGATTGATATTAACGATAAATGTGTTGCTATGGCAATCAACGATCAATGATTGCTTAGAATGGACTCAATTCTAATTGCTTTTAAAATTGTGCTAATCATCACGTGCCCCCTCAGATCATGTAATGTGATCCAAAATGATGTAAATTTGGGCCTGACATTTTGATTGCGATAAATGTGTTGATGTTGAGTCGAGTTGGTGAGTGTGTGGTGATTTAGAACATGTAAAAATGACTTTTAATAATTGTGCTAACAATGGTATGTTCCATCAAGTCATCAATGTGACTCAAAATGATCTAAATTTGGGCCTGATAACAGCTGTAAGAGGAATTATGAGATGTAGCAATGAAGAAAAAGATGGCACCGGTCAAGCCTATGCTACAGAAGGACACGATCAACACCTATTATGTAGCATACTAAATGCACTTTCCAAAATCAAATAAAACTCATTAAGCTGTCGATCTCAGCATGACATGTCTAACATGCCATCACGTCCTCAAAACGTTTAAGGCATCCTTTCATGTCAATCGCGTCCCGATAGATACCCTTTCTAAACGCGACCGCTAATCCAATCCTTCAACCATCTTTTCGTCTGTAAGTTTGTATATGGGTGACCCCTTTTATAACTCGCATTAAGGTGGGAGAGGATATATATATATATATATATATATATATATATATATATATATATATATATATATCTCATCTCATGTGTAAGGAGGATCCCAAAAAGAAAACAACTAATGTTTTACCATGTCATCAACCACATTGAGCAGCTTCATCATGTTGGATTCTGTCCTGCTACGAACAAAAGAGTCCTTGGTGTGGGTCTACCGCATTGAAACCAAGGAGCCAAAGACCATGGGGTCTCTCCACCTTCACCCAGGACGACCTCGAGCCCACCCCTCTCTTGTGACCACATGGGGAGGCCAAGAAGAAGGGAAGCAGCCATTTGTTTGCTCTCTCTCTCTCTCTCTCAAGATTAGCGAGTACACAGTGTACATGTGGATCGCTGCTGCGGCCTCGTACTTGTCCTCCTCCATGCCCGCTCCGAGTCGAGTCGAGTTGAGTTGAGTGGGTGGTCTGCCTTGTGTCGCATGAAATGGGCGCAATTATTGTGGCCGTGACGCTAACCTACAGCCATTGTCGTCTTGGTACGACACCTTGTACCTCTTGTGCCATCTTTAATTTCTCTCATTTATCTCCTCTCAAAGGATGATGATGGATCCTCCGTGGCTGCAAAGGTCCAAGGATGGCGAGAAAGACAAACACGGTGCATTCCTGGATCTGACATCTGTGCACGAAACATGAAACATGAAACATGGTGAAAGTAATTTTGAGTTCTACTGCATCATCATTCCACTTCTTGCGAGAGGAGATGAGAGAGAAAGAGAGAGAGCATCTTTCTACGTATCCATCACCGACTAATCAACTTTTGCATGCCTTTGTACTCCACCGTTTTGTCGTCGCTCTTGGCGTCCGTAAAATGACGGGGCGGAGTACAATTACAGCGATGCGAGAGATCGATCATGTGGGGGCGGTGTGTGTGTGCATCATGTCGCTACCATTACCAAAGAGAGAACAAAACAAGTTTGTGCTCTTCTGCAGCGACTCCTCCCCCCCCCCCCCCATCACAAACCGCACTTGAAATAAAAATCACAGACCAGATTATGAGTTTTGATCGAAAAAAAGTTCGATCTTAGAATTTGATTTATATAATTTCTCAAAAGCAGATCTCTAAATTTAGACTAATTGCCGACCCATCTTCTCGCATTTTTCTTTATGGAACACAAATCTTTTGAGGAATTTGGATTTTTTTTTTTCCAATCTAATCTATTTTAGCTAATGTTGCTCTCATTCTTTTTCATTGAAAAAAGCATAACATATAAATTGAATGCATAAATAATATTTTGGTTTAACTAAATTTATGCTTTTTGTTGCATGATTTGAATAGAGTGGAAACTCTAAGCTTGATTCTATTCATCATGTTCATCGGATCATTATGGCACAACCCTCCCTCCCTATTCATCAAAAATTACATTCTCAGATGCACAGTTGTGATCTCATTCTATTGACACAAGTTGGCCCCATCTTCTTGGACTGTCCCCGGGCATTAAACAGTACCTCCAAAAGACAAGCATCCTCCGAGAAATCGATAAAAAGATGATACCCGTGAAATGGAACTTAACATTAGCATGTTTCTCATTCTATATATCTCCATCTTAAGGGGTAGCCGAATTCTTAATGCAAAGGTCACGCGCATAGTACAAATATGTTAAGAGATTGTTGGAGTATCCACATACTATTAGCTTAGGAGTTACACACACTTCAAATGACACACAACTAATATGCATTGCCACCAAACACTATTACATTTTCCAATTTAATCTTGTGATTGATTTGATACCACAAATCATGCAATGAAAAAATATAAAACCCTAGGTGAGAGATGATCTAAGTTAGAACTAAAGAAATGTGAATGGAGATGGCAGGCAGAGTTGGCCAAGGCAAGAAGCAAATGACCTCCAATTATGGCATTTCTTGTCCCCTCTCACCTCCAAGCTCTCCACCACCACTTCACAAAGTACTCACCCAATCTTATTTCTTTGCTAATCCATAACAATTATTATTTGTTCATTGTCACAGGCACTTCATGTGGATCTTGTTATTGCTACCACATATATCTAGAGAAAGAGAGAAGTGGGTGGGTGATCTCAAAAATAGTGGAAAGCGAGTTTAATCAGATCAAGTTAACTGAGAGAAGTCTATAGTAGGTCTTAAGTTTGCACAATTATTAGGGAGGACTGTTCAGATGTTGACAGGCTTGAATTAAAAGCCATGAGACGAAGACTGATTGCATCTGCCCACAACTTTACAAGGAGGGATGGGAATACAATGGCCTACATTTAGCATGGTTGAGACATCACAAGGTTTAGACAAGTGAAAGAATAGCATCTTGCCAATTGATTAAGCTGGTTTTTAGAAGATGGATTAATATAGGAAGAGATACTTGCAATTATGTATCATACAATTTGCACAATCATGCATGTTGGCTAATATACTTATGACTAGTCATGTGTATCATTTTCGATGTATATTTATTTATTTTTATTTTGTTTTCCTTCTTTTGTTCATCCATCATTTGATGAGATTGATAAGCAGGAGTTCACAATTGATTATGTATCATCATGGGAGAGAGAATTCTGTGGTATTTTTCTATATTTTGTCTTCAAGATAAAAAAAAAAAAATCGATGACATTTTGAAAAATGAAGGTTGTGTAAGATGAATGTCATGGAAAATCAAAAGAAAACCAAGAAACAAGAGGAAGGCTTCATACCATAAATGTTCATCCTCACATGTCTTTTGGTGAAATTTTTTTCATGCATATACAATTTCTCTAACTTATTTTTTTTATTTTAAGGAATTCCTATTGACTATTTTCCTATATATCAATTCCTTGAGATGGTTCTTCAGTTGATACAAGTCTAATATCGAGACACCTAGTGACCATTAATCTCAGATGTAATGTAGATTGGTGACTGTGTGACTTCACAACGATTGCATTGGTTCTTAACAGATGAACCAAACTCATATGCCTTGTCGATCATCCTAGAATTGCTAAAGCTAATTATTCTCAATCCACCTTATCAATCCATGTGCCTGTCAAGGTTCTATTTGGACAAATTAGGTGTGATCTCTATCCAACTTAATGAGCCAAAGCATAGTCCATGCATGATGGAGCTGTCAGCTGCTCCAATTATTAGCCAAACCTCATCATGTTTTTCATTCTTGCCTATAGTTATTTCTTCAACCACCAATCATGGATTCCATATGGTGTCTCCATCATGGAAGATGTGGTTAACAATGTTCCCACCATATACCTCACTGCTCATAAAATGTTTCTTCTTCTTGTGTCATCCGGTGAACAAGTGTTTTGTTATCCTGTGAACTTGACAGGCAGTTCTTTCTTGCATGGAGGAGAACCAGACAAAGATGAATGCACATGAACATGTAAGGAAGCAAGAAAGGCTTGAGAAACTCATTGTTAATGAAATCTCAATGCTCAGAACTTCCACAGGAAGAACTTTAGTCGGCCATGGTTAGCTGGAACTTATTTTGCCCAAGAACAAGTACAATTAATAGGTGGGGAATTAAGGAGGATGGAGGACTCAACCTTCCCTCTTAAATGTTAGGGTCAACTCCTCCCAGCCAAGCTAACTTCCTTCCTCGGTCCACCCTGATTAAACACCATGATTATTATATGGTCTTTGTTGTAACAAGCCTGGCCAGAATTGTGGCAGCATCATTCTCTATCTCCATTAATCACTATGTGTCTTGGTTGGTAAGGGATGAAGCCTGGCTTCTGCTCAGCCTCTCCTTTTTGGTCCATGGGGAAATAATAAACACAACTTTGTTTAGTTTATGGATTAGAGAAGATTGGTTTAGTGTTTGAATACTAAGATGAGAAGTTGAATTAATTTAGGAGGTTCAATAAGATTAGGTCACCTTTTCTGTGGCTTAGTGTCAAATATAATCTATAATTTTCTTAAAAGATGAAGAGTTTCCTTGCAATAGTTCAAACTCGAAAACATGCTTTCATGGTTCTCCCTCCATGTTTCCAATTTGATCCTCAGAACACATCCATCAAGCTGCAAGACACAACTGAACTCGTCGGAATTGCATGCTATTAAGACTCATCTAATTGGTACATATTAGGTTCTCTACCCAATCCCCATCCTCAACTCAGACCCATGCAGTTGTCGTGATCCTACTCAACCTAATCCCAACACCAATCTCTTCCGATTTAAGGTCACTATTTGGCTTTTCCCAACAATGAGATTTGATTTGTAATTAGGGAGGACATGATAGATTCTAGAGAGAGAACAATACAAAGAATAAAACATATATATATATATATATATATATATATATATATATATATATATAGACACAAACACACACACACACACCCCCTTCCCTTCACACAATTGAAGCTCACTCATAAACTCACCTCCTACCAACTTCACACATAGGAGGATCACAAGAAAGGAAGGGAGATCTGTTTCATTTCTCTTTCACTACTGCTCCTTTCCTCTCCCTCATGCTTTACTGCTTGCCTCACACATGATTCAGGAGATTTCAAGTGGAGTGATGATAGGGTAGGAGATCAGTAATAATCCAAACAGGTTACGAATGAAAAGGCTGTGATTTTTGTCACATTCTCCCCTTTAGAAGTACTCTTCCTTTTTCTCTTTTACATCATTACAGTAGCAGTGCCGAACAGCGCAACGTATTCTGCCAAGGTAATATAATACTCTGGTAGAAGGGAATGGAGAGGGAGGCGTCCGTCGTCGTGGTTAGAGAGTACAATGCGGCGAACGATCGGGCAGAGGCGGAGGAGGTCGAACGGACGTGCGAGCTCGGTTCGAGCGGCAAGATGTCGCTCCACACTGACCTCCTCGGCGACCCCGCTTCCCGCATCCGCCACTCTCCCACCTATCTCATGCTCGTACTCTTTCTTCTTCTTCGTCTTGTTTCACGTTCCTTGTTTCTTGTTTCCGTCGTCGAGCTTCGGGTGATGAGTGGTCGGCTCAGGTGGCGGAGACGTGTGGTGGAGTGAAAGAGATCGTCGGGCTGGTGCGCGGCTGCGTGAAGGTGGTCACATGCGGCAAGAAGCTCCCACGACAAGGAGGGAGCACTAAGAACACTTGTCAGGTGGCGACTCCCACTTACACCAAGGTTGGCTATCTCCTTGGTCTTCGAGTGTCTCCTTCTCATCGGTAAACTCCTTATATCATCTCTACCAGTTACTGCTCTCTCTCTCTCTCTCTCTCTCTCTCTCTCTCTCTCTCTCTCTCTCTCTCTTGTATTGATGATAACAATGACAGGAGGAAGGGAATAGGGTTGAGGCTGGTGAGGCAAATGGAGGGATGGTTCAGGGAGAAGGGGGCGGAGTACGCTTACATGGCCACGGGAAATGACAACGAGGCATCGATGCGTCTCTTCACAGAGCGATGCGACTACACTAAGTTCCGAGCTCCGACCATCCTGGTCCACCCGGTGTTCGCGCACCGTCTCCCGGTTCCCCGCTCCGTCACCGTCCTCCGGCTCGACCACGCTGACGCAGAGGCCATCTATCGCCGCTGCTTCGCCACCACCGAGTTCTTCCCCCGCGACATCGACGCGGTGCTCCGCAACCCACTCACCGTCGCGACCTTCCTCGCGGTCCCGGCGGGTTGCAACACCGCGCGGCAGTGGCCAGGGGCGGAGGCGTTCCTGGCGGCTCCACCGGGATCGTGGGCGGTGGCAAGCGCGTGGGACTGCGGCGGGGTGCTCCGGATGGAGGTGCGGGGGGCGTCGCGGCTGCGGCGGGGGGCGGCGGCAGCGACGCGGGCGGCGGACCGGGCGATGCCGTGGCTGCGGATCCCGGCGGTGCCGGATCTGTTCCGACCGTTCGTGGCGTGGTTCCTGTACGGGGTGGGAGGGGAGGGGCCCGGCGCGGCGGAGATGGCAGCGGCGGCGTGGAGGGAGGCGCACAACGTGGCGCGGGGGTCGGCGACTGTGTTGGCCGCAGAGGTGGCGGCGGGAGACCCGGTACTGCGGGGCATACCGCGCTGGCGGTGGCTGTCGTGCGCGGAGGACGTGTGGTGCGTGAAGCGGCTGGGTGAGGAGTACAGCGACGGCGGGGTCGGCGACTGGACCAAGTCGGCGCCGGGTGCGTCCATATTCGTCGACCCCCGGGAGCTGTAACGCGATCGATCCGCTTCCATGTCGCCTTTATTATCTTCACTGTCCGATGGGGTGAGCAGCTTTTGGTTGGAGGAGGGAGAAACCAGTAACGGTCTCAGTCTTAGATAACGGGAATCCCGGGGAAGACAGTTGGCACAGCAACGGTAGCTTTAAACATATACACCAAATCTTTGCCCCTCCCATTGCTGTCTCCTCCATCTGATCTCGACACTAAGAAAAGATTTGGATTCTAATCTATTTCCTCTGATTTCAATCTGATTGCAATTTTTCGTCTTCAGTTTCTGTCACTGCAATTATATATATATATATATATATATATATATATATATATATATATATATATATATATATATATATATATATAAACACACACACACAACTTAAAATTAAATGCAATAGAAAAATAATATAGATAAAAATAAATATATAGAAATAATATTTTACTAAATTCTCATAGTTAGCAATATATTCCGATAAGTATTTCTTGAGTCGAAGGTGTTGGGAAGTTAAGGTGGTAAAGATTTTGATTATTTATTGTATGATTTTAGATTTGAATTATTGAGTACATAAAAATTCTTACGATTATTTTATATTTAATTAAATTTGTAAATCAAATTGTTTTTGGCTGATTAATTTTTTTGTTTTTGCATAGTAATAAAGTAGATTATCCCCAGAGGAGGGGTTTCATAATGGATATGATTTTAATCTAAGAAGAGCCCTTCAAAATGAACTGTCAAGTGTAGCATATTTTTTCTCTCTCTCTTTATTTTTTCTCTTTGTTATTGAGTGAGATGTATTGTTCTTATTATGGTAGAATTTCCATTCATGCATACTGTTCTATTTGATGGCAATCCCTGGATTTCCTAAAGATCCTAAAACAATTGAATTGTGTGTCTTGAGACACGAGACAAAAGAAATGTATGCTGACCGCCACTGATCTTTATGATATTGAACATTATGCATGAATGGAAGTAACACTAAGATGATGCAAATTATCCCAATTCTTAACTTCTTAATATTTTCCTCCCAATTTTGCCTTGCAAACACAAAATATCATTATTTCTTTAAATAAATACCTAAAACCATCTTACTGTCTTAACTCACTTTCCTTTGTCTTTACTTGTGTCGAGTATTTAATTTCTCATTTTTCACTCAGGTCTTTAACCTCACAAATTTAGCATTATCAAACGTCGTGCAAAACTTCACATGACAACAAAAGTTATGGTGATGATGAACTATTCAATAAAAGGATAAGTCTCTTTAAAGATGGATGTTGAAAAGAGAATGATGCAGCAGATAATTTTGACCACGTCAATTTTGACTACTGGTCTTTGAGTTGGTCCATTCTGCCGGTGGTGTGAGTAATTTAGACACATGAAGAAGCTTGGAGAAGTGCTGACTGGCTTCAGGCTAGTTGAGAAGGGGAAAAGCTGCTGCTACATCCTGAGCAAGAAGAGCTTGCCACCTACAATGGTGGTGGACTGACTGGCTATTGAATCACTGCAATGTGGCTTCTTCCGCGAGGAACTAAATACACATTGCAGTGAAGACGGGGGCTTTTTAAGCCTCGACGTTGTACCATCGATTTACCTTCACATGGAAACACAGCTAAAATTTAGACTGATTTATAAGACTTTAACTTCAATATTTTAGATCGATAATTTAAATTTAATATAACTAATAAATAAATTATTTTATTAGATATTAAAGTATTAATATTAGAGTCGACTCAGTGATACGATGCATAGTATGCATTTATTATTTTGAAATTTGTTATCTTGAAACTTAGGAATATTCAATACTCGTTATGCATTTTGTTATTCTCATAGAAAATTTGTCCGCAAGTTATCATCATTATTGTCATGATAAACTGATAAATTTTGAATATTAAATGTGGAGTGAGTACAAATAAATATTAGGAGGAAGTCCAACCTTATAAGCATTGTTAATTTTCTTAGTTTATACTGGAAAACTCTTTTTTTCATAAATACCCAAACAAGATCTCATGAATTTTCTTAGTTTAAAGATCCATCACATGATGCTGCTTTTTGGCTCTTTTTTTTGTAAACTTGGTTGCTAGCTTTAAGCTTCTTCTTCTTTACTTCATGAATTTTTATCATGGTAATAACAATATCTAGATAATGAGGTGAAATGCAATCATAAATAATCTGAAATGAACTCTTGCTTAACCACAAAGTTATAAGCAAATGATATCCTATTATTTTAGTCTTTTTGTAGCAGAGCATCGTAGTAGATTATCCAAGATTCTATTAACAATCTCAATTTGTCCATTTGTCTAAGGATGATAAGCACTACTATATAATATGTTTGTATCAAATTTCTTCTATAAACTTTTGACTAAGAAATTTAATAACTATATCTAATGCGATAGATTTAGGAATTCTATGAAGTTTGATCACTTCATTGAAATAAAAGTTAGTAATATAATAAGCATCCATGGTCTTTTTGCAAGGAATAAAATGTACTATTTTAGAAAATTGATCAACAACAACAAAAATAAAATCTACACCTCTTTGAGATTTTAGTAGATCAATCATGAAATCCATACTAATATGATCCCAAGGAGCATTAGGATTGGAATTTATTAAATTCTGAGTTCGCAAGGAGCATTAGCATTTTGAGTTCGCCATCATGAAATCCATTACTAATATGATCCCAAGGAGCATTAGCATTTTGAGTTCGCCACTTTGAAATTTAGCATATTTTACATATTTCCATATGATGTATAACATCTCAGTAGATTGTTTGCCAAAAATATTTTGCTTTGATAATAAGTACTATTTTGTCTCTTTAAAAATAACCTCCTAATCCACCAAAGTGAAGTTCTTAGATAATTACTCTCTTACAGAATATTTAGAAATATAAAATGGAGTTCCACGAAAGAGAAAATAATCTTCAATAATACAAACTTCATGATGACTCTTCGTGCATAACTTTTATATTTCTTCAAATTTTTTATCATTAAAGTAAATATTTTTTTATTTTATCAAATCCTTTAGTTGGCTTCCCATAGTATTAAGAAGTGCTAATCATCAATTGAGTGCATGTGCAACATTACATATTTTATCCTTATACTTCAAGACAAAAGTATACTCTCGTAAAAATGTCGCTCATCTTACATGTCACCTATTGAGATTTGTTTGAGAATTTATGTGTTTAAGAACTTTATGATCATAATTTAAGATAAATTCTCTTTAGATCAAATAAGGTCTCCAATATCATAATGCTTGAATATTAGCATAAAATTCAATACCATAGGTTAAATAGTTCTTTATTGTATTGTTAAACTTTTCATTAAAAAATGTAAGTGGATATCTTTCTTTACTAGGTACTCCACCGATACCAATATAAGAGGCATTACAATTAACTTCAAATATTTTTTAAAAAATATGATAATATAAGAGAAGGAGTAGCGGATAATTTCACCTTTAGTCATTAAAAACTGTTGTTCATCATTGAAACACTTTGTTCTTTATGCAATCGGTTAGAGAAGAATATTTACATATAGCTTTTCTGTCTTCAATGTTAATAGGATAGTTCTCAAATATTTAATATAATCAAGTTTGTTGTGACTATAAATAAGAATATCATCAAAATAAATAATAATAAACTTCCTAATATAAGGACTTCAAATTTGATTCATTACCCGTATAATGGTGCTCGAAGCATTTAAAAGTTCAAATGGTATAATTACCTATTTATATAAACCTTCTTGGGTCTTGAAAGTAGTTTTGCATTCATCTTTTAGTTTAATATGGATTTAATAATAACTGTTTCGAAGATCAATCTTAGAAAAAATTTAAGCACTAGCAAGCATATCAAACATAGCATTCACACGTGGAATAGAAAATCTATACTTGATGATAATTCAATTGATAGCTTGATCATCGATGCACATATATCAAGTTTCATCCTTCTTTAGAGTCAATAGAGCTGGAATGATACATATGTTTAAATTTTTTTGAATATAATCCTTGTGAAGTAGATATATAACTTATTTATTCAACTCTTCATATTCTTTTGGACTCATTTAATAGTGAGATTTGTTTGGAAAGATTAATCCTAGAATTAGATCGATTCGATGTTGAATGTCTCGAAAAGAAGGTAGACCACTAGGAAGTTCTTCAAAGCAGATGTCTTTGAATTCCTCCAAAATACTTTCTATTGCACTTGGAATTTTTATTGACTAGTGCTGGTCATAGGTGCTCTATAAGTCATGTGAGTGATGACACGTATGACATGATACACACTCTTTTTGTTTATTATTGATTTGATATTTTTCTCATTTTATATTGCCCGTTATATATTGTGATGTTCATGGATCTATGCAATAGAAATCGAATCGTAATGAGATCACGATAATGAGATTTATTCGCCTTTAAACATATATCCTAAATAATCTCGGTCATAGGTTACTCGAGAGGGACATCGAGATACCATGATAGACTGGTGTGCTGTATATTTATCCATATGATGGAGGTAGCTGGTATTATAGTTGTTCGTATGGGGATACTAGAGATACAGTGCATGTGCTCATTGGAGAATGAGTTCATTAATCGATCCGCTCACGAAATATTGGATAGTTAATAAGACCTCATTATTAGATAATGATTCCATCATCCCAATGGTCTATTTAATTCTTAGACTTGAGACACAAAGAATATCCTATATAAGTACTAAACTCTTTGATACTAGACTTATAAGCTTGAAAGTTTTAGTTCTAGCACAACCGATCATCGGGAGTAGCAACCAACCTTACAAAGGTCATTAAGTGTCGATAGAGGATCAACCTTACAAAGGTCATGACTCTTCATGCATAACTTTTATGTTTCTTCAAAATTTTCATCATTAGAGTAAGTATTTTTTATTTCATCAAATCATTTAGTTGGATTCACATAGTATTAAGGAGTACTAATCGTCGATTGACTGTATATGCAACCTTATTACATATTTTATCCTTATGCCTCAAGACAAAAGTATACTCCTGTAAAAATGTCACCCATCTTTAATGTCACCTATTGAGATTTGTTTGAGAATTTATATGTTTAAGAAGTTCATGATCATAATTTAAGATAAATTCTCTTTAGATCAAATAAAGTCTCCTATGTCACTTGAATAATAGTATAAAATTCAATATCATAGGTTAAATAGTTCTTTCTTGTATTGTTAAGCTTTTCACCAAGAAATATAAGTGGATATCCTTCTTCACTAGATACTCCACTAATACCCATATAAGAGGCATCACAATTAACTTCAAATATTTTAGAAAAATATGATAATATAAGAGGAATAGTGGATAATTTCACCTTTAGTAATTCAAAACTGTTGTTCACCATTGAAACACTTCTTTCTTTATGCAATTAGTTAGAGGAGCGTAATAGTATTAAAATTCTAAATAAAGGAAACTCTGAATATCTTATGGGAATGTTGGTGTTGGCCAAGTCTGGATAGCTTTAAATTTTCTTATAATCCACTTGAATACCTGTATGGGCTAAAATAAAACCTAGAAAAGCAAAGCTAGAGGTCATGAAGGAATATTTTTTAAGATTTACATATAGTTTTTCTACCTTCAATGTCGATAGGATAGTTCTTGATCAACTTTATTGTGACTATAAATAAGAATATCATCAAAGTAAACAACAATAAACTTCCCAATATAAGAACTTAGAATTTGATTTATTACCCACATGATGATGCTCGAAGCATTTGAAAATCCAAATAGTATAATTAGCTATTTACATAAACCTTCTTGAGTCTTGATGCATTCATCTTTTAGTTTAATATGGATTTGATAATAATCACTTCGAAAATCAATCTTAGAAAAAATTTGAGCACCACCGAGCATATCAAACATAGCATTCACACATGGAATAGAAAATATGTACTTGATAGTAATTGGATTGATAGCTTGATCATAAATGCACATCTATCAAGTTTCATCCTTCTTTGGCATCAATATAGTTGGAATGACACACAGATTTAAATTTTCTCAAATATAATCCTTGTGAAGTATATCCATAAGTTGTTTACTCAACTCTTCGTATTCTTTTGGATTCATCTAATAGTGAGATTTGTTTGAAAAGATTGCTCCTAGAATTAGATCGATTCGATGTTGAATGTTTAAAAAAGAAGGCAGGGCACTAGGAAGTTCTTTATAGCAGATGTCTTTGAATTCCTCCAAAATACTTTCTATTGCACTAGAAATTTCTATTAGCTACTGTTAGTCATATATGCCTTACAAGCCAATCACGTGAGTGATGACACGTGTGATATGACACACACTCTTTTTGCTTATTATTTATTTAATATTTTTCTCACTTTATATTACTTGTTGCATATATTGTGATATCCATGGATCTATGCAATAGAAATTGGATCATGATGAAATCATGATAATGAGATCGATTCACCTTTAAATATAGACCATAAATAATCTCGGTCATAGGTTACTCAAGAGAGACATTGAGATAATTGGATAGACTAGTATACTGTATACACATTCATACGATGGAGGCGGTTGATCTTATAGTTGCTCGTGTGGGGATATTAGGGATATAGTGCAGGTGCTCATTATAGAATTGAGTTCACTGATCAATACGCTCACGAAACGTTGGATGGTTGATGATACCTCATTGTTACATAGCGATTCCATTGTCCCAATAGTATATCTAATTTTTGAACATTTGATTGTATTCCCTTGTATCATCTAGAGATTATTGCGTAGTGGCCTAGTACGTCTATAGTCAATGAGTCAAGTGAATTATCATGGAGATAATAATTCACTGAGTCAGAAGGAGTTCTGACAAATATAACTCACAACTAGCTCGATAATGGGCCTAGAGGGTCACACACATATGGTAGGTATTGCGACGAGTAGATATTCAAATATAAGATATCCGTTGAAGCCCCTATCTTATTAGATATCCAATAAGCCCCTGAATTATTAGATCTTATGAATAAGAGCCAATAAGAGATTATTAAGTAGAGATCCACTAATCCAAAAAGCTTGGGTAGTTGGATAGAGATACAATACCCAATAGGACATGATCCATTATGGTTAAGTTGATAGAGGGCCTCTATAAATAGGAGGGAACTAAAGAGCCATAGGCTAAACCTTTTTAAGCTGCCACCTCCTATACTTCTCTCTCTCTCTCTCTCTCTCTCTCTCTCTCTCTCTCACATCCTTAGCTAACAACTCCAGTTTGGGGCGTATGGACAGCAAGAAGTATCGACCCCTTCTTGATCGTATGGTGCGCATGGAAATGAGGATTGTGCAGCGATTTGATGAGCATCTTTGCAACCCCTGTCATATAGATCACTACTAGAGAAGAGGACAATTGACTTTCTTCATCCTCTCCCACAGATCTATAGGATTTCAGGGATATATGATCTCTTTAGATAATACGTCTTTCATATACATGTAGTTTTTTTATTTTATAATTTTTGTACACCAATCTTGACATGACGATGAAACCTTATTTTTCTGTAAGAAATTTTAAGATTTTATTTTTTATTCTTCCACTACACATATGATGTTGCCCTAGATTTCTCAACAGCTACATGCATTCTTTAGCAACAAATATAAATACAACTCTACTTTCTTTACTTTCTCTAGGTTAAAAGACTTGGGAGCAAACTCTTCTTTGCATGACAAAAGTATAATTCTAACTCTATTGAATTTAAAAATACATGTATTCTTTCTATCATCATGGATAGCACACTAATCATATTATTATGGTCTTCCCAAAAGTATATGGTTAACATCCATTGATACTGCATCATACCACATATTATCTGTATATTTTTTTCATCGAAAAAGAAACTAGGCATCGATTAGTAACTTATACCTCATTGTCTTTCTTAAACCATGCAACTTGATATGGTTTAAAATGAGATTCTATCTTGAGCTTGAGCTTGTCCACCAGATCTGAAGATACAATGTTCTCACAATTACCATTATTAATAACAAGAGAACAAACTTTGTCTCCAGACTTGTAATGTATCTTAAAAATATTATTTTATAATCACCTCTTAAGTAGCAAGCACTATATGGATTACCAAGCATTCACCTCCTTTAGGTGTAATTTCTTCGTAAGCCTTCTCTTGATATTCATAATGTATTAGTTTTTCAATATCTTCACGTTGTTCATTAGCGTCTTCTTCTTTGGCAAAGTTAACTCATGTATTAACTTATCAATTTGGGCACTTGTTCATGTAGTGTCCTACTTATTTGCATTTAAAGCAAATAAGAAGATGACGGGTGTAACTAGATTATCCTTTACGATTAGTAAGAGTTAGTTTGGATGTATTTTTTTATTATTTCTCTAGCTTTTAATCCAGTAGCATTATAACCAATAAAATCAGCTTTAGAAGGAATGTAAAAGAATATTACAATACATCTTTACTCCACTGCTTACAAGTTTTGCTTCAACTTTTAACGGTAATTGATAAGCATCATATAACCTCCATAGTCATCTTTATTTTATCTGAAATCATAATTTATAAGTCATTGACATAGCTTGTAACAAATTGTTCTTCCATTTTTTCAGTATTATTATGGGTCATCGCTTATAGAATTCTTTAGTGTAGTCGATGATGATTTTGCTATCTTACTAAAGATTATTAAATTATGAAAAAAGAGTTCGAATATAATTAAATGAAAAAAAAAATCTCACAATGTCAAGGTTTCATCTTCGATCTTCTCTCAAGATGATATCTTCATCTTTCCTTTCCGAAGGTGCATCTCTAGCAACTTGTCACACCATATTAAAGTATAACCTCAAAGTCTTGTAACAATTAATTATACTTTTTGGGCTTTGGATATCTCCTTATACTTAAAAAAATTTCTCAACGGTACTAAGCTAATCAAGAAACTCTTCGTGTTAAAGTCAATCATAAAACTTTAGTAAGTCAATTTTGATGTTGTCATTTGCATGAAAAAATGTCTCTATGGATAAGTCTCGTACAGTTTCTTTAGATGTAGAGGAATTCATGTCTTCAAATCTATCACTTATGTAACTATAAGTTGAGCCTTTAGAACCATCAGTTTCTTGATGTTTAAGGCACATGGTAAACTCTTCAACTTGTCTTCTTAGTACTTCAATTTTTACATTCATTTTATCTCTATATTGGTTGCATAATTCTTTCATCATCGTCCTCTACCTCTTTTAGTTACCATAAGAAAGAAGTACTTTAGCATGGCAAAGTTGCGATACAAAATAGTGTGAAATAAGATGAAGAGAGAAGATGAAGGTGAGAAAAAGAAGTGAGATATGAGAGAACGAAAGAGATTCTCTTCTTTTTCAAAAAGATAACTACAAGCTAATAGCTCAAAATACAAAAATTTGATAAGGTTATAAAAATAAGAATGCCCCATCAATTTTCCTTCCTTCTCCTTTTATAAATCCATTGGACAATGAATCCCTCAACCACTTAGTTAATGGTTTACTAAAAGTCAAACATAAATTATAATACATATTAAATTTATGGTACATTGTATTTGGTATTTTGAATCTCCATAATTATCTCAAAATGTGAACTATTTTCTTAAAATTTGAAAGAGTTGAGCTTGAAATTTATTGTCTTGATACTTGAGAGCATTCAATGCTCATTATACACTGCATCATTTAGTTATGGATCTAGAGGATATATTATAATCTGGAGTCACTATTGAATTATGTCTCACATATATTGTAATATTTTTTATTTAGTTTGGAATCACATATGGATCAAGATTTAGATTGATTTATAAATATATAATAAATATTTTAGATTAGTAGTTTAGATTGCAAAGGGATATATATTAGTGCATGAGCCATTGGCAGCAATTTTTTTCTATTTTTATGCTTCAAATATAAAAATAAAAAAAAATTAAGAAAGAACAAAATAATATCGGAAACTCAAAGACATATCAATTATAACAACTTTCATAGATATTTTCATATTTGATTTGAAGAATGATTTTTATTTTTTCTCAAAAAATTTTGTTGATGAACTTTCATCTTTGCAGGATGATGAAACTTGCTTGTCAAAACTTATGATCTTCAACCATAATCAATATTTAGTTTCCTTTTTCTATTTTTTTTTTAAACTTAGGTAATTAATTAGAGATGTTATAAAAACTTATGGAATTTGCAAAACTAATAGACAAATTATCGAAATAGGAATAATTAAGATGGTCAGGCATCACCCACACTCATCCAATTTCTGACACAGATCAAATAAGGTTAGGTTAAAATGACCTGAGCTTCTCCACTTAGCTCTGTTTAGCTGCCATCATTTTGTGTGGGGGGTTAAAAGTGTCCAGAGCAAGCAAGCAAGCATTGCCACACCAACCAGAAGATACCATCGTATTGGTGGGCACTGGCACCACCACCGCGCCCACCACTGCGGAAGAACAAAACCAAGCAAGATGACCACATGATGATCCAGCATTTGACCCGCAAACACTATCACAGTCAGTCGATACTCTCTCTCTCTCTCTCTCTCTCTCTCTCTCTCTCTCTAAGATCCCAGTCTCGCTTCGTGGGAACATTACATCCCTCTGCACTGTCCTAACAAAGAAACAAAGCATGCCATAGTCGGAGTAAGAAGAGTGTCTGGCCTGCTCGGGGTAATCAGACTCGTGTGGATGTTAGCATAAAATATATAATCATGTTATTTGTAATGTGAAAAAAAATTTATGTTAAGATTGAAATCAAATAAAATTATATCTAACAATATATTACGATGCGTACCTTGATGGATTAGTGGATTAGGGGAGAGGGAGATTGAAAGAAAAACCTTGATATCTCAATTATATTAAGATGTACTGAGATCACCCCTTATTTAGCCCATAGAAATTCTGTCTATTTATAGGCGAGAGGTTTAGGATAAGTAGTTCCTCCCATCAAGGTTATTTCCTAAGGAACCCTGTTGAACTTCTTTCTTTTCTATTGATCATAACCATCAGAATCCAATCATATCTATAATATATCTTATCTAATTAAATAGGGTCACATAATCTAACATTCTCCCGCTTGACCCATTAATTAGTAAGATACAAAATATTTAAAATAAAAAATAAATAAATAAAATTTATTTAAAAATAATTTGACTCAATTAGATTCTGAAATTTTAGAAAAACTGTATACATACGCGCGAATTTTAAAATAGGCCAATAAGTTTAATCATTATAATAATATTGTATTAAGTCTGACTAACAATATGAGTCATAACGGTTATATGTCATCAGTATCACACTTCCTTTTATGTACCATAATATTGTTAGCCTTTCCTAATGCAGTCCAAAATGACTCCTATAATTTATCTTGTCAAGACAATCTTGTCATCACATTCAACCATCATATGTATATATAAAATTATGAACAGGATAGCAGAAACAAATAACTTTAAGTACGTAAGCAAGAATATCAATTATAGTATCCACTCATGCATCACCATATCCTTTATGGGTTGCTCACAAACCCAATCACAAGAACATGTTCTTTCAAAATACTTTAGGCTATAAGTCTTAAATAAATGGATCAACAATCAATATAGTAGAACTCAAGTAATGAATTGACATTAAATGTTTCTGGACTCTTCTTCTTTAACCATCAAGTACTTTATACCATAATGCATAGAGATACAATAGTACTTGTCATTCTTAGAAAAGAAAACTATTGTAATGTCATAAAATATCTTCAACGACGTAGTAATTGAGTCTGACTACACCAAGTCCTAAGATAAAATTTTACAGTCAAAAATTTAATTAGTGACCTCAAAGTATATCACAAAATCAACTTTTATTATTAATAAATTACCCCTCTAATTGACATAAATATTAACCATAAGGTGGACTTCCTATTATCGAGGTAATTTATATAATCAACATATGAAAAATACTATTATTTCAAGCTGATATAATTTAATATATGTGAGCATATAATCCTTTGTCCCTTCTGGATATCTTATTACTTTCTTTGTAGTCTTTTAGTGTTTTTACTTCTAGGTAACTCCAATATATACCCAACATTTTAATTGTAAAACTAATATCTGTTCGAGCACAGGCTTGAGCATAGACTTCCAACTACACATATACAAAGAATATCTTCTTTATCTAATTCTTTTCAAGTCATTTTGCATTTACTATGACTAAAACTTTACTTTTATGATTTACTAAACAAAAATGTATATTAAAATCTTTTCAAGACTCGGTTGATATATCATTTCTAAGATGGTCTTCATAATCATTGAGGTCTATCCTTGAATTACTCAATGTTAATAATATAAGATGTCTCATTCATATCAACCATCTTAAAACTCTTAGTGATAAATTTATTGATTTAGTATAATAAATCAAGATCACTATTGGTAAGGCAAAATAGTATCCATATATAAGACCAATATAATAAACTTGCTCCTACTGATATAAATACTGATCAATAGTATTTACCTTAAATATGAAATAATGATATCAAGAACCTTTATATATCATTATCTTGAAACTTGTTTAAGGTCATAAATGAATTCCTGAATTTGCATATCAAACTTTATGTTTCTTTCATTTTCTTTGTAAATCATTTAGAGTAACTTATATAAATCTAGATTTAAAAAATAAAATATTTTCATATCATTATGATATAACTCAAACTCATAATGAGTCACTAATATCATGATGATTCTTAACAAGTTCATTAAAAATCTCATTATGGTCGATACATTCTTTATAAGTAAAACTTTTAATCATAAGTCTCACCTTATATCGTTCGACATTGTCCTTTGAGTCATATTTATATAATAGACCCTTTTACAATTATTAGACAATTCGATAAATTTATCAAACACTATTTTGGTTATTAATTTTAACTCTTCTTTTATTGCATCATATTACTTTTCATAATCATTAATTTTCATAACATCTGAAAACAATAAGGATCCATTCTGATTTCTATATCAAATATAATTCTTATAGATATGCCATATAATAATTATAAATGACAGGATTCTTTTCCCTTTGTGATATTCCTAAGGTTATCAATTATGATTATTCTACAAGATCATTAATAGCGATATCAATATAATGTGGGAGTTTAGTAATGTTATTTTATTATTCACTTTCATCAAATCATTTTATAATTTGAGTAACAACAATCTCTCGAATAATAAAGGAGTATTAACTTGGATCTCCTCTATATCAAAATTAAATTTTGAGATTTTTACTCCCACTTATTTGTTATTTTATAGAAATCTTATGATACGAGATTTAATTGTCCTCGTACTATGATTAGAGCAATAAGATATGTACCCCTTTAAATTTTTCTGAATAAATAATAAAATATTCAGAAATAATTATTAAATCTAATTTTCTTTTATGTGAGTTGAATCCTTATCTCTACAAGATAATATTAAATATGTAAATATCTTAAGTTCGGTTTTCTATCATTTCATAACTTAAAAGAAGTCATGTAATTTACTTACTAGGAACACCATTCAAGATATATATAATTATTCTTGGAGCTTCTTCTCACATTGATTTGGGTATAAAAGAATAATCTATCATGCTCCTAATCATATCTATAAGGTAGGATTATATCTTTCAGCAATCATATTCTACTATAACACATCTGATAAATTATATACCTTATTTTTTCAAGAATCTAGCAAAAGAATTAGAATTATAATTAGGTTCATCATAAATATTATAAAATTCATCACCTTTGTCAGATATGATAATCTTGACTTTTCTATCTAATTGTCTATCGACTTCATTTATGTACACTTCAAGAGTATAAACAGTCATAGACTTTACATAAATTTTATATATATATATATATATATATATATATATAATCATATCTCAACAGGTTATTTATATGGTGATAAAATGTTTCTCTTTAATGAGAAAGGATAAACATAACCTCAAGGAGTTTATAAAACTATATTTTATTTTAATATTTAATTGTAGGATCATTGTAAACTTAAGATTCATACTATTATATAGAATTCAAACGTTGATTTTATTGAATCATAATAGGTTTACAACCACTAAAAGAGAAATAATATTCTAACAATTCTAGGTAAGAAACCCAAATTCCTAGAATTATAAGAACATAATATAGATTCTTAAGATTTATCAAATTGAATCATCTTTAGATGTAGACGATAAATACAAACTAATATCACTTTCACTTTAAGATGATTCTCTATAATGATAAATATCTCATTCTCTTTTGGTTTTATCCCCCTTCATTTTTTTTCTTTATGAATATCTATTATTGGTAACATATGATGAAGCATCAAATTAATCCATCAATAATATCTATAATATTTGATTTGAACCATATAAAGATTATATTTATACCTTTTCATTTCAAATCAAATCTTATAGTCCTTTCTTTGTTACAGAATCTTTGTTACATGAGTAACACTTTATTACGAGGATATTCTTTTATGAGTTTATATAGTAATTATAAACTCAAATGACTTATACTTAATCCTTATTTTAGTGTTACTTACTCCCTGAGTAGTACTCAAAATATTATGAATCTTGAGCTTACAACTTTATCATTTATTTTGAGAATATAATTTTAAATTTCTCAAATACTATCATATGTCAACTAATGACTTATCAGAAAATTTAAATTGATCATTAGATATTCTCGTGCGCTAATTATAAACTATTGTGAAGTCAAAATATCATAAAATTGAGTCTTTTATATCTTTCTTGATCAGTCACATTAATTATTTATTTCATAGAACTTTCAATAATTAAGTTTATGTTCTGTTCAATTAATCCAATCAAGGTCTCACTTACTCAATACAACTTGTATATGCTCAAGTCATTTATTTCAGAAAGTATAAGGACATTTACAAAAACACAATAAATGAAGTGTCATAGTAATAATATAATATTAATACTTTAAATTTCCAAAATATGATGAACTATTGATATCATCTATATTTCACCTTTGGATGAAATATTGACATATCTAGTGTTCACTTAAGATCACTTATGGAGGACTGATACCATCATTGTGGAATAATATTGTTACCTTTGGGTATACGACCCTAAATTATAAGGATATCCAAAATAGTATCATCCTACCCCATCATATAATTATTTAAAATAGATTCTCCTTTGGGATTATCTAAATCTTCTAATTATATATGTCATTGTGAATATTATTTTATTTAATGTTATTTAGGATCAATTCCATAACATATTTTATATTTTATTGGTCCAGGTCACTTTGGTGGCTATAGGACCAATACAAAAAGATAAAATACAGTCTAAAATATCCCATGAATGATAAAAACTTTATTTTAATTAATATCTCATAAGTCTATCATCCCAGTCTACTTTGGTAACTACCGGTCAGATAAAAATTAGAAAAATAAATTATAAATAATATTCACTAAATTTCTTTATCTGGATTCATACTACCATTGTGAATATTATTTTATTTAATATCATTTAGGACTAATTTCATAATGTATTTTATAAATTATTAGTCTAGGTCATTTTGGTGACTGCAAGACTAATATAAAAATATAAAATATAATCTAAAATATCATATAAATGATAAGACCTTTATTGTAATTCACATATCATAAGTTTATCATCCCAAACTACTTTGGCAGCTATCAGTCAAATAACCAAAATATAATCATGATTAAATTGAATCATAATTATAATAAATTATATTTATTAAATTTATAATTGATAATATAATTTAAAATTCTCAATTTCATAAAGGTAAAATTATAAATATGTTAGAAGGACAAAAGTTAATTATATAAGATAAAACTGTAATTTATATAGGGCAAAACTATAATTTGACAAAACCCTAGCATCAAAAGTAAAACTGTAAATATGTTAAAAGAATTAAAGGATATTAATAAAATACAGAAGGGTTATAATTTGACCAAAGACGGCCCTAGCAGAATGTCACACTCGAGTCTGTTGTGTACACTCAGATGCTTCAGTTGGCTGCTAAGTATACACAACTTCATGTACTCCATTCAATTGATTGCAATAATGCCGAAACAAGAATTCCTGCAGATTTCTGCATAAAGAAGAACTCAAACAACTCCACCTTCGGTCTCATAGATCACTGCAGCATATGGTCATAATGTTTCTTTTTTGTTCATTGTGTCTGTGTAAAATAAAATAAACATCAGCAGTTAGTTGTAGATGAAAAGAAGATAATCTCATCATAAGCATGATTATTTTGATAGAAATAATAGAAGATAAGAACAATAATTGAAGAAGCTTTATTGTAGAAATGAAATAGCTTTAGCTTGAATCTATTAATATGTTTCCTCTCCTATTTATACAGATTAGGAGGAAGGATTTCCCTCAACAGAATAAACAGAATAGAGAGATTTCCTCATATAATTGGGGAAATCTTATCCTCTATCAAGTTGGGAAAATCTTATATTCTATCATGCCCCCGTAAGATGGTGCTCTTAACAAGGATACCAATCTTGAATCGATGCAAAGAATGGTTTAAAGCAAGATGTTTCGTGAGTAGGGCAAGAGCAGATCGCGTTAGGATACCAATCTTGAATCGATGCAAAGAATGGTTTAAAGCAAGATGTTTCGTGAGTAGGGCAAGAGCAGATCGCTGTTGTTGTTGCGATTGCTATGAGGGCACAAGCGTTCCCTTCGTTCTCTTTACATCCGCCCTTCGTTCTTCTTAAGTCCGCCAACTGTTGGCAGATCAGCGAAGACTACCGTGATGAGGAAGATGAGGATTGGCCATGAAGCGGCGTTGGTCGCTGGCCGAAGACAAGGGCGAAGCTTCGCTTTTCTGGCAAAAGCGAAGCTTCGCTTTTCTCACTGCTCTGATACCATGATAGAAATAATAGAAGATAAGAATAATAATTGAAGAAGCTTTATTGTAGAAATGAAAAAGCTTTAGCTTGAATCTATTAACATATTCCCTCTCCTATTTATACAGATTAGGAGGAAGGATTTCCCTCAACAAAATAAATAGAATAGAGAGATTTCCTCATATAATTGGGGAAATCTTATCCTCTATTGGGAAAATCTTATCTTCAATCATATTTAACTATGGTAGTGTTGTACTTAGGAAATTAGAAAGAGTGCAACTAAACTAAGCATGAGTGTCTGCGTATCATCTATCTCACTCCATATTTACATGTCAAAATTTGCCAGAAAAATAATTTATCTCATTGTAATATTTATTGACCAGCAAATGATTTTTACTAACGAGAAACAAAACTCACTCGATTCGCCAAAACTCATTTCACGACCTGAATCATAATCACACCGAAGAAGCACAACAGCAATCCATATGAACTATGTGAGAAGCTCAAGCGTTTGCCTCGGTAATCGCAACCTTGAAGCAGAATTTTTGAAGACCAAACTGAATCAAATTGCCGCACGTTGATTGTTTGGCTCTTACTGGGTGTGTGAACTGCACAGTGACATACGCATGCTAAAGATAGCAACAGCAAGGTCTCCTTCAAGGATTGGACTTGGAATAAGTCATAGAGATGGAGATGACCAGGAATATGACAACAGCTTGCAAGTAAAGCATACAGAAGAAATATACATCTTGGTTATTTGTGTGAAGACAAGTTTGTAGATGTCAACATGAAGAGATGAACGTTTCACAAAAGAAGCACGCTCGTCCAGTTCAGAAGCAGTCAAATGAGGAAGGCAAACAAAGGTGATAACCGGCATGAGTTCATCTAACATGCAGCACTTTCTAGGATCAAAGATGAGCAGCCACTTCCAATTGCCTCTTCATTCCACCTATTATGATGTATATATAATTACTACTCCACAAATGTTTCTCTCCTTTTTCCAGCCTTGACCATTATGAGAGCCAACAAATATCAGCAAAGACCACAAGTTTGACCTTCGCAACTGTTGTATGTCATCATGACAATACCTTCACGATTGATCCGAAGCATATATTAAAACCTATGTATGTAGTCATTTATGAATATTCATGCCCTAAGATAATGCTTTTTTTTTTACAATTAACAAGCGAATATATATATATATATATATATATATATATATATATATATGTATGTATGAAAATACATTTCTTAGAATGTTTCCTACGGAATTCAATTATCCATCCCAACAATAATACTAAGCTGTCTTCTTCCTAACTTAAATTGATCGAAAACCCGGTCCACACGGATCGTTCTTGCAAGACCCGGTCCACACGCAAACCGATACCAACCCGATAGACCCCGATGATGGCGGCTACTGAGAGGCTTGACACGGGTGCATGACGTGCATGCGTGCACGCTCACACCTCTCGGATGTCGTCTATCACAAGCAACATGGCATATCAAATCTCATCCTTTGCTTCAGTAGACTAAAATAAATCCAAGAGTGAGCAGAAAGATAATTATTACATATAAACAAACAAAAGAATAAAATTGAACACATCCATCATATGAAACTAATTAAGGTCGGTAGCGGTGGTTCCATGTCGGCTTTTACCGCCGCCGCCAACGGACGTGCCTTCTTTGGGGTCAGCAACAGAGGGCTCAACACCTCCTCCCCCTCCTCTTTCCTTGCTGCACTCAACCTGCCGACGAGACCCGTCTCTCGAAGCTGCGGCTGTGGTGGCCGGTTCAGGTCGAACCCCCGGTCCCTCCCCGAGCTCGCCGCCCCTGAAGATGACGCCGCCGTCGCGGTGATCGCGGTTCCAGCAGTGGCACGGCCGCCGATGACGCCGTCGTAGTGGCATCTCATGTGCCCGCCCAGCGCCTGCCCCGTCGGGAACGACTTGTGGCACACCGAGCACTCGTGAAGCTTCCCCAGTGATCCTGCGACCACGACAGGAGCTCCGCCACCGTTCGAGACCGAGGCGGCGTCATCACCTCTCGCCGCCGCTGTCGTGGCTGCGGGCTTCCGGTGGCTGGTCTTGTGCCCCCCGAGAGCCTGGTAGGACGGGAACGCCTTCCCGCACACGGAGCACCCATAGGACTGTGCTTTCGGAGGCGGCGGGGGCAGCGGCGGCGGTGGCACATGTTCGTGTTCGAACGCTGCTCCGCCACCGACGTCGCGGGAGAGCATCACGAGGCAAAGGGCGTAGAACTCCTCCTCGGTGTTGAGGCGGCGGCGGGAGAGGCGGTCAGCGTCCTCATCGGGAACTTCCGGAGAAGAAGAGGGGGAGGGGCGGGGGCGCTTCGACCGCTTCCCCTTCGTCGTGGACCCCACCTGGTAGGGCGGTGGCGGCGACGACGATGGCGACGGCGAGGGCGTCTCTTCTACGGCATCTACGGCCATCAGATCCTTGCTCTCTTTCTGGGTCGGACAGACGATTCAAGCAGCCAACAAGACGAAGAGCGACGAGACGTCTCAAGATATATATAGAGAGAGCGAGAGAGAGAGAGAGAGATGGGCTGGCAGAGTGGAGTGGCGTTGCGGTTGGCACGCTTGAGGCGGCTGAGAGACATCAAGCCAAACTTGGATGGGATCAATTCACGGGTTATTGTTGAAACTTGCCCGCTTCGTTTACCTGCTTTGTGATTGAATTAAGGGGTGGACCCACAAGTATACGTGAGTCGTCGTCGCTACCGTCGTTTCCGAGTGACTTGTCGGGTCGGGAAATAACGTCTAACCCACGAAAGAAAAATCAAACAACGACTTGAGACGCAAAGCATGACTGATTGGGCATGCGGTGACGAACGACGCGGTGCGGTGAACGTCGTTTGTTGGCCGTACAAGATGACAAAAGAGGGCACATGGTGCTATTCGTGGTCGAGCCACGACTTTTAGTGCACGAAGATACTGACCGAGTTAGCCCCACGTGCTTCTCACTCTTGATGGCTAACACGCGCGGACGTGGTAAGCGTCAACCGGTGCGATTACGAAGAAGTCAACGGGTTATTTTTGACTTTGGATTTCAAGCCAATATATTTCCTTAAGATTGGATAATTCTAGAGATTAAACACTTCCTGCTTAGAAATGCAATAGATAAGCATGATGTACGTATGTATGTCGCTGCGTATGACCTTGTTACAAGTCAGACCTTTTGTCTTACTGTCACCAAGATGTGTTTGATAGTACGTGTGTGTGTGGCTCAAGCTTACTCTGTTGACTATGATCACTTCTTCCTCAAGGGCGAAATCAATAGATTGATTGCTATGTCCAATCCTTACACAATGCAAAGATTACATGAGAAAGAGCTGCCTCATCATCATCAGAGCGTGAGAAGAGACAAGTCACCAAACCTTCCTTTCGCCCACAAGTCCCAAGACCTCCTCCCACAGCCCAAGACTCCCCACACTGGCCACCCCTGCCACACTTGGGCTGCAGGCCACCACCCTCCAAAACCCCGCCCTGATCTCGTCCCTCAGCTGCTCCCTCTCCCACCCACAGTAGCCATCGAAGAACCTGAAGTCCCCCGCCCCCACCACGTCCCTCTTCACCATCTCCGCCGCGCACCCCACGCACTCCTTGGTGCCGTAGTACAGCCCCTCCATCACCTCCTCGAACACCCCGTCCTCCCCTCCTCGGGGGCCGACCAGGAACAACGCCTCCTCCAGCGGCCCGCCGAAGAACAGCGGCCGGTCCGAGAACACCCCCGCCACGTCCAGGTCCACCGAGGGCGTCTCCTTGATGGACATGAGCGATGGCCGGTTGAGGATGACGCCGGTCGGCCCCAGCGGGCCGGCCGAGAGGAGGAGGATCACGGTACGCTCGAAGATGTGCACGCCGTCCAGCTTCTCGGTGGCGATGAGGAGGCAGCCCCGCTCCGGCTCGTGCAGCAGGTGCGCCCACTTGTCGCCCACCGGCTCCGGAGGCGTTGGGCTTCGGTCCATGCCGCATAGAGCAAGCGATGCGGCAAGACTGGATGCTTGCTCGCCGGCGACCAGCCTTGCCCTGAAGGATCTCCAGTCTGATCTGATCACTAGCTCGCCGTCCTCGTCCTGTGGCTGAGGCCTGAGCTTGCAGCCTGGTAGCTTGGAATTAGCTAACACCATGACACTCTCCACCCATCAATACCAAAGACCTTGCCGTGGAGAAGGAAGAACAGCACTTACAAGTTACAGTTGAAGATGAGGTGCCACCGCTTCCATGGAAACCTTGACCGGACCTCTTCTTGTGGAGGACTGGCGATTTCGGCTTGAAGGATTTGCAGGTTAGGAAACAGGATGCCTCCATTGATGCTTATGGCCCAAAACTCATTGGCTTTCTAAGCTTATAGATGCCAGAGCAGACAGAACAACGAAGCGGGTGCAGATGATGAAGAAGCTCCACCACCAAAAAAAAAAGGAGCAAGAAAAAGAAGAAGAAAAAGCTTTCACCACAGGATTTGGAGCCCAATCCAACTTGGATATAATACATCTCTTTTGCTCTCAGCAGCCAATGTCTAGAAAACGTATGTCATGATCGTAGAGTTCCACATAGGCTGGTCATTTCTTGTGGTTCCTGCATTTTGGGTGCTGCTTCATTACTTTGGATTTTCTTGGCCATGGTTTAGTTTGAGAAGCCTTGCGACTGGTGATGTGGAATTGAGGTAGCCATGAAATATGGACAGTGGATCTCTTTCTTGCTGCATTCTCTACTCAATCTGGAGCTTCCATTACCGAGCAGCAGATTGCATCTCCACCATCGAATCCATGAGCTGGAAGAGACAGTGACAGCCCTTCTGCATGAAACACATTCCAAATGAGGCAAAGAACCGTGGAATATGCACATTTGAAACATATATAACACACACACACACACACACTTGTGGTGACACTCAACAATGTCATGAAGAAGGGTTTATAATTATACCATATGATAGACTAATTAAAAATAATGATCATTCTGATTTACATATGCCATTTAAAGGAAATGAACACCATAAGTTATTTACTTTCCTAGTTTGCCATATTTATTTATGAAAGATAAATTCCATCTGGTTGAAGCATAAGAGAATTGTGAAATAAGAATATGGTTTAATTAAGCTAGAATTGAGGATTTGTTTTGAGAAAGTATATACTCTTTTATACACATAAGATTGCATATAACATAAATAATACCAAAATTGCATCAAATTATAACATGTAATTAATATGATTATTGCAATTTATATATGACTATTGCTTTTTTTTTCCTTTGTATTTTGGTAATGGAACTGATAATCTACTAACAATAGGCAAAATCTAGTTTTATTTCTTTTGGAGGAAAGGAATTCCAACAAAATCATGGTTAGTTTTCTTCGCAATTTGTATTATCTATTCATGTTAATACAATTCTAAACATCTTAAGCTCAATTTTGTAAAAAAAGAAAAAGATCTTTTACTTGTGAAGTCATTGAGAATTGTGAATGTTGTAAATATTGAAAAATAAAAAGGTGCTCGATTTATATTTTAAAAATAAGATTTTTAATATAAAGCAAATACAATATCGACAACATAACCTATTGTACTCAATTATGATTTGTAATTTAATTTATTCAAAATAGACAAAAAAAGACCATGCCGAATCATCAATCATATTTCATAAATTTTCCAAACCTAAAAATTTAGTCAAACAATGATCAACACCCTTAGCACCAACAAATTACAGAGCTTTTGTGGGTTTAATCAGGCATAAATCATATTTTATTATTAGTATTTTATAAAAATATTTTCTCGTTTTATTTCTTTAGTACGGGAAGAAAAGAAAATAAATAAGGCTTTTGCCACTTATCGAAAGTGATTGGTAGGCTTAATTGATTAACAAAATCATACATCAATATGTTTTGAAAAATATAAAAAAGTAAGAAACAACTTAGATTCTTTAGCTTGCAATTATTTACTGAATCAAGATCTGAGCATCATGACTTTGGTTGCAACATTGGTGGGCTTAATTCTTTAGCTTGCTTCTGGATTAAGTGTCTTTATACTATGTTTTCTGTTTTATTAATATAAAATCGAAGATAAACAAATAATAATAATATATTCCCCACAGTTAGAGAGCCTTTATGATGATGGTTTTAATTAAAAATATATAATTAGTACTAAATAAATTATTTAATATCTAATAATTATTAGATTATATGATCCTATAAGATATATTATGGATATGATTGAATTCTAATTACTCGTAATTATCACATATATAAAGATAAAAGCTCATAGGAACTTAGTACGAATAATTAAATATACATATACATGCGACATTGTTGAGAGATTATATATCTTCTCTCATCTCCTTTTAATCAAAGTAAATCAATTAATGAGAGATTATATATCTTCTCTCATCTCCTTTTAATCAAAGTAAATCAATTAATGAGAGATTATATATCTTCTCTCATCTTTTCTTTTATCTCTAAATTTATCGCTCATAGTAATTCTACAAAGATTAGAAAGAAAAAAGAAGACAAATCTAGTTTTAAATCATCATAGATTTCAGATCCGACTATTGTGTTTATAAATTTTTTTAAGTAGTATCGAAAGGTACAGATCATAAATTTAGATCTATTGTTATTTAATTTTATATTTTGATATTAAAATTTTTTACATAATAATAATATGTTATAATTTTTATATTTACAATAGTATCAATCCAAATTTAGAATGAATGAATGTTATGCTTTAAGGTTTGAAATTTCAACACAATCAAGCGCAATAAGCACTTTTATTCTCTCACTTAATTAGCAAAGATTTTATGTTATAGTCATATGAAATTTCTACATTTATAGTATTTAAAGTAAATAATAGTAACCACTGGAATTATTGTTTCTTCATATATAATTCTCTTAAACATTTACAAGTTTTGTGTTTTTGTGAAGGAAATTAAAAAAAATAAAACAGCAATAGTGAATCTGTATTACCAAAATGAATCCATAACCTTTGACTGTTTGATAACGAGATCAAAAGGTCAAAACTCGTCTTTATCATTTATAAAAAATAATCATGAAAGGAAGTAATTATAAAATAACTAATAAAAATAATATATAGAAATGCAAAATGAATACAGAATGACAATGTAAAACAAGACTTTAGTGAGTGCTGCATGGGGAGTGTTAAAATCAATTGAGAGAAGAAAGTCCATATTATTATTATTATTATTATTATTAATTTAAGCTAAATAAAATTGATGGACATATCTATGCATTTATAATGACATATTATAAATAACAAACATCATGCATTATAGCATTTAATTCATCGATCAAACATATATCATCAATTTTTGTTTGATAGATAAAAAAATAAAAAAATATCAAAAAGCAGATATTGCATCAAATCAATCACGGTAATTATGATTACTTATAAGTCATGTTTCTCGTATTAACTAAATTTTTTTAAAAGATTTATGGAAAAACAATTCATAGGATCACTTAATTTTACATGATAAATTTATTTATTTTATATGATAAAGGTTAACAATACTGATTTCTCTTTTAAGAAATACAATAAGTTAGATTCAATAGAATTTAATCAATCATTTGACACATTGTCTTAACCATTTTAATTTCATATGTAAAAATAATATAATCAAGTATTTTAAAATATAAATTTTATTTTTTTAATGTCTGTTAAGACCGTTGAATCTCGGATTTTGATGATGAAATTAATTGATGAGATAATTAATATAATCCATATTATTGAGTTAAGTGTGCATGATTAACTACGATGGCATGAAAACATAAAGCAAGGATACTAGAGTCAAGTTCGATGGACTTTTGAGAGTCCAAAGATTCGTCGGAAATACTACCGGAACCAACCAAGAAGAAATCGAGGACTTGTCGGAGGTTCGCGGAGATCACCGAGAAGGCTCGGTTACTCACTGAATTCGTCACAAGATCGGGAGCTTGTTGGGAGTCCGCCGGAAGAAATTCGAGGGCGTATCGGAAGTCCGCCGGAAGATTGTCGGAAAGCTCGCCGGAACAAGACTCGACGTTTTCCGGTTAAAAACTTGCTTAGGATTATGTTTTTAGTTACGTAGTTCGCATGTAATTAGTGTTAGGATTAAGGGATAATCCTATATCCTGGTTATGGACCAATTGGGCCCAAATGTGACCTGGTTTGGGCCGGACTTGAAGCCCAACCAGAGATCCGTAAGGACGGGCGGTGGCACCGCCTAGAGCCCGAAGGGTCAGGTGGTGGCACCGCCCAGAGCCCGAAGGGTCAGGCGGTGGAATCGCCAGACTGAGCGGTGGCACCGCCCATCACCCGAGATCAGGCGGTGGCACAGCCATTGATAAGCGGTGACACCGCCAGTACACTGTTAGTGTCAGACACTGACAGGCGGTGGCACCGCCAGCCTCGAAAACCCAAGAGAATTCAAAATTTGGAGCCCAAATTTGAATCCTTTTGGGGCCTATAAATACCCCTCAATTCTCAACTGAGATTACAATTTTTGTGAAAGCAATAGATTGAGATAAAGGTCTTAGAAAAGTCTTTAGCAAGTATTGTCTTCAATTGCTTGAGTGTTCACCTCCTTCTTTCTATTCAAAATTTTGTAAGAGTGTGAACCACTTGTAAAAGGTTGTAAGAGGGGTATTTGTCCTTCCCCTTCAAAGAGATTTGCTAATGGAAGTTGGGAGCCTCATCGAAGAAGGCTTCGCAAGTGGATGTAGGTCATTTGACCGAACCACTTTAAATTGGCATGTTTATTAAATGTGTGAGTACTTACCTTTCTACAATAGTTATCTACACAGCAGCAAGTTTCCGATTTTTACTTTACTCAAGTTACTATCAAAGCGAAATCTCCTTGCATTTTACGGAATCATTTTCGAACTTACAAGTTTTAATCCGCTACACTAATTCAAACCCCCCCCCCCCCTCCCCTTAGTGCCACTCTGATCCTAACAATTGGTATAAGAGCCAAGTTCACTCTCATATTTGGTTTAATACCCAAGAGAGATGGCTTACTCCGGCATGCATGAGGGTCATTCTATCACACGTCCACCTATGTTTAATGGGTCAGATTACACGCATTGGAAGACTCGTATGAGGATCTTCCTCATTTCCATGGATTTTGAGCTTTGGACTATTGTCGAAAATGGATATAAAAAATCTTCTCTTCCGATGAGCGAATGGAATGAATTGGAGAAGAATGTTTTTGCTTTAAACGCAAAGGCTATGAATGCCTTGTTTTGTACACTAGACAAAAATGAATTTAATTATGTTTCAATTTGTGATTCGGCTTTTGATATTTGGAGAACTCTTGAGATCACTCATTAAGGCACTAGCCGAGTGAAAGAGTCCAAAATCAACATTATTGTGCACTCTTACGAACTTTTCCGAATGAAACCAAGTGAGTCCATCGGAGACATATACACCCGTTTCACGGATGTCATCAATGGACTCGCTCTTAGTAAAGATTTTTCTAACTTTGAACTAGTAACTAAAATCTTAAGATCCCTTCTAAAAAGTTGGGATCCAAAAGTTACGGTCATTCAAGAGGCTAAGGACCTTAAAATATTCCCTCTTGAAGAACTTATTGGGTCTCTAATGACCTACGAAATGATGTGTCGAGCTCGAGAACCTCCTTCCAAAGAACAGGAAGGATATGACACTCACATCAAAAGAAGACCACTTGAAAGGAACATCAAGTGATGAGGAAAGTGACAATGACATTACACTTTTGACTCAAAAATTTAAAAAATTTATAAGAAAGAACAAATTTAAAAATAATACCAAAAATAGACTTGAACTTAAAAAGGACCAAGTGATATGCTACGAATGCAACAAGCCGGGGCATTTCAAAAATGAATGCCCCCAAGCCAAGAAGAAGCAACCAAAGAAGAAGAAAGCTCTAAAAGCATCTTGGGACGATTCAAGTGATTCCGAAAGTGAAGATGCTAGCAACAAAGAGGAGGCAAACTTCGCGCTAATGGCTTTAGGAGAAGAGGTATGTGATTTAATTAGTGAAGATTTATCTTTTGAAGAACTCTCTATTGCTTTTCATGATTTATTTGATGAATGTAGAACTATTAGAAAGAAGTTTAATATCTTAAAGAAAGAGCATGTCTTACTACAAAATAAGTTTGATAGTCATCAAACTCCTCCATGCTCTAAATGTGAGCATTTAGAAGCAATAAAAAATAAAAATTTGCTACTTAAAGAGACCTTCGGTAGCAAAGGAATTGAGACATGATCCTTGCAAACAAGGGTCATGTCGCAAATAGAAGTGGAATTGGATTTGTAAAAGGATCACATCAAAATCCTACCACTTTCATTAAAGAACCTATATTGCATGTTTCATCTTGTATGAAATGCAACTTTTGTTGCAAATCCGGACATTTTGCAAAAATTAGTCCACATAAATTTATATGGGTTCCTAAAGGAACTATAAATAATTCAATAATAAATAACAAATTTGGTGGATCAATTTTTGAGGCACCCAAAATCAAATGGGTACCTAAAAATCATCCTCTTTTGTAGAAAAACCCATAAGCTAGGAGCAAGAGATGGTATCTCGATAGTGGATACTCAAGACAAATGATTGGAGATCCATCTCATTTCTCTATGCTCACTAGCAAAGAAGAAGGGTACGTCACCTTCGGAGACAACAATAAAGACAAAATCATTGGCAAGAGAACCATAGGTAACAAATTAAGTTTTTCTATTGATGATGTATTACTAGTTGATAGATTGAAACATAATCTCTTGAGTATTAGTCAATTATGCGATAAAGGTTATATCGTTAGATTTGAATCAAATGTGTGCATTATTGAAAAATCAAAAAATAACATGTCAATGATTGCTTTAAAGCAAAATAATGTCTACACCATCAACCTTGATGAACTAAGTAATGAAATATGCTTCTTCGCTTTAAATGATGATGCTTGGCTTTGACATAGAAGATTAGGCCATGCAAGCATGAAACATATATCTAAGATCTCATCTAAATAATTAGTACGAGGGATTCCAAATATGAAATTTGTTAAGGACAAAGTATGTGATGCGTGTCAACTAGGTAAACAAATAAAAACTAGTTTCAAACCAAAAAATCAAATTAGCACCACTAGACCATTACAATTGATCCATTTGGACTTATTTAGACCAATTGACATGACAAGTCTAGGAGGAAGCAAATATGCTTTTGTAATTATAGATGACTATACTAGATACACTTGGACCTATTTCTTGGTTTACAAAAGTGATTGTTTCAAGTGTTTCTCTAAATTTTGTAAACTCACTCAAAACAAAAAAAGCTTCATGATTTCATCAATTCGGAGTGATCACGGTGGCGAATTTCAAAACCGTGATTTTTAAAGTTTTTGTGAAGTTAATGGATATAATCACAACTTCTCCACTCTAAGAAATCCTCAACAAAATGGAGTAGTTGAAAGAAATAATAGAAACCTACAAGAAATGACAAGAACTATGTTAAATGAATATAGTCTACCCAAGTATTTTTGGGCCAAAGCCGTAAATACAACTTGCTACATCATGAATAGGGTTCTAATAAGACCGTCTCAATAAAAAACTCCCTATGAATTATGAAATAACAAAAAACTAAATGTTTCTTATTTTAAAGTTTTCGGTTGCAAATGCTTTATTTTGAATGAAAAGGATGCCTTAGGAAAATTTGATGCTAAATCTGATGAAGGCATCTTTCTTGGTTACTCTTCCGTTTCTAAGGCTTTTCGTGTCTTTAACAAAAGAACCTTAGTTATAGAAGAATCTATTCATGTGGTTTTTAATGAAAATTTTGAGTTAAAGAAAAATGATTTTGATGATGATCTTGGTTTTGATAATTTGAATTTAATGGAACCCCCTCCTCAAAATAGCAACTTGGATGCATCTTCTTTCGAAATTTCCTTACCCAAGGAATGAAAGTATGTAGATGCTCATCCAAAAGGGCAAATTATAGGAGATACATCACAAGGGGTTCTAAGTCGTTCTTCTTTCAAGAATTTTTGTGCTAACGCCGTCTTCCTTTCTCAAAACGAACCAAAATGCATTGACGAGGCCTTGAAAGATGATTCTTGGGTCATTGCAATGCAAGAGGAATTGAACCAATTTGAGAGGAATGATGTATGAAAGCTTGTTCCTAGACTTAGTGACCATTTAGTTATTGGTACTAAATGGGTCTTTAGAAACAAGCAAGACGAATGCGGTATCGTAGTTAGAAACAAGGCTAGATTAGTGGCTAAAGGTTCAACCAAGAAGAAGGTATTGATTATGAAGAAACCTTCGCTCCTATGGCAAGATTAGAAGCCATTAGGATGCTCCTTGCCTATGCTAGTAGTAATGATTTTAAACTATTTCAAATGGATGTCAAAAGTGCCTTCTTGAATGGTTTTATTTCCGAAGAAGTATATGTCGAACAACCTCCCGGATTTGAAAATTCTTTTCTTCCCAATCATGTAATTTGTATTTAAATTGACTAAAGCTCTCTATGGCTTGAAACAAGCTCCTAGAGCATGGTATGAAAGGCTTAGTTCTTTTCTTATTTTAAATAATTTTATCAAAGGCAAAGTTGATACTACATTGTTTATCAAACACTTTGAAAATAATTTTCTTATTGTATAAATTTATATTGATGATATCATTTTTGGTACTTCGGATGAATCATGTGAATCATTTGCCAAATGTATGAGTCATGAATTTGAAATGAGTTTAATGAGTGAATTAACTTTCTTTTTAGGATTACAAATCAAACAACTTAGTGATAGTATATTTCTTAACCAATCTAAATATACATTAGAATTGTTAAAATGATTTAACATGGATAATTCAAAAGCGATAAACACTCCTATGAGTACTTCAACTAAGTTAGATATGGATGAAAATAGTAAAAATTTCGATCAAAAAACGTATAGGGGAATGATAGGTAGTCTACTCTACCTCACCGCGATTAGACCGGATATAATGTTTAGTGTAGGACTTTGCACTAGGTTTCAATCTAATCCTAAATTATCTCATCTTAAGAGTGTTAAAAGAATATTTAGATATCTTAAAGGAACTCCAAATTTAGGATTGTGGTATCCAAAAACTGATAAATTTGATTTAATAGCTTATGCAGATGCCGATTTTGGCGGATGCAGGATAGATAGAAAAAATACATCCGGAACATGCCAATTCTTAGGACATGCACTTGTTTCTTGGACTTCCAAGAAACAAAATTCAGTTGTACTATCTACGGCGGAAGCCGAATACATTGCTGTAAGTGCATGCTGTGCACAAGTTGTTTGGATGAAGAATACATTAGAAGACTATGGAATTCACTTGAAAAATATTCCCATAAAATATGATAATACAAGTGTCATATGTCTTACCAAAAATTCAATTCAACACTCTAGAACTAAGCATATCGACGTTAGGCATCATTTCATACGTAATCATGTACTTAACAATAATGTCGTTCTAGAATTTATTGACATAAAGCATCAATTAGTAGACATTTTTACAAAAGCCTTAAATGAATACCAATTTGAATTCATTAGAAGAGAACTAGGCATGTTAAATTATCCCTGAAAATAAGCTTGTTTGAATGTATTTTCCGAAAAATGTCTCATCCTTTTTCCGTTCTTTTGTGGATCTGATTTTATCCTTCTCTTTCGATTCCAAATGACATATTAAAGTACAACCCAATATCTTATCCTATCTTGAGTCAAACACCTCTGAAAAACAAAAGGGGGGAAGAAAGAATTTTTTTTTCTCTTCCGCGGCATGCCAGCGGTGGCACCGCCAGAACCGGCGGTAGCACCGCCTGAGTGCTCGAGCGCCAGGCAATGGCACCGCCCGAGAGCCCCTTTATAAGACGAAGGTTAGGGCCGACGGTGACACCGCCCCTAACCCGTGAGAAACTGGCTCAATCTCACCCACAACCTCTCTAAACCCTCATCCAATCTTTAGAAGCCTAGGAGAGGGATTCTTATTGGTCCAAGCTCTCCATCTTCCAAGAAATTCTCCATAATGTAAAATATGAAATCTTTCCTTCCTCTTCTCATTATTTTGCCTACTCTTCACAGTTTTATATTTTTGATCTATCATCTTGTATAGATAATGACTCCTAAGAGATCAAAAGGGAAAAGGGTTCAAGGAGATTCATATAACCAAGATCTTTTTAGATCCAAAGAAGCAGCTCTTAAGTTTCCAAATTTCAAAACAAGATCTATCCATAAGGGTAAACACGTTGATCTCGATGAACTAGGAAACCTAGAACCCATTAGGTGGTTTGTATATCTAGATACCCTACCTCTCCTACAAATAAATGAACCAATTTATCTTAGGTTAGTTAGGCTATTTTATGCAAACTTATGTGTGGATAATGATAGCCTAAGTACTTACCTTTTAGGAACACAAATTAGAATTTTTAATAGTACTATTTGTGAACTAATTGGAATCACTGAAAAAGATAGGGGCTGTTATTTTAGAGGTAAATGTGATGTCAATGTAATTGGAGCAACTTACTCCGAAACCGTAGAAACTATTTTTACAAATCCGGACCTCAGCATAATACCCAAGAGTTGCGAGCACTTACTTCCCTTTAACTCTAAAATTCTTCATCACATCATAACAAGCATACTATTCCCTAAGCAATTTCATCTTGAGGAAATGAGTCAAATAGAGGTAAGCACCATGTATTAAATTATGACCGGTCAACATAACTGTTTTGGATACTCAATCCGGCAACACATGCAGGATATTATAGCTAAAGACATTATTGTTAGGATCGGAGCGGCACTAAGAGGGGGGGGGGGTGAATTAGTGCAGCGGATTAAAACTTCGATTTTAATAAAATCTTTCGTACGTTAAGAACGAAGCTTGAGAAATTTAACTTGAAGGCGTATTGCAGCAAGAGTAATAAGGAACTAAAGCAGTAAGAAGATTTGCAGTAATGTAAATGACAATATTAAAAAGCAAACCAGAGATTACGCCGATTTTTAGAGTGGTTCGGTCAAATGACCTACTCCACTTGCGAGGCCCCTCTTCGATGAGGCTCCCACCTTCCACTAGCAAGTCTCTTGAAAATGGAAGGGTAAACACCCCTCTTACAACCTTTTACAAGCAGCTCAACCTCTTACAAATTTTCAATAAGAAAGAAGGAGGAGAACTCTCTAGCAAATTGAAAACAAGGCTTGCTAAGACTTTCTAAGACTTTTCTCTCAATCAAAATGCTTCTCAAAAGTTGTAACCTCAGCTGAGATTTGAGGGGTATTTATAGGCCTCAAGAGGATTCAAATTTTGGGCTCCAAAATTTGAATTCTCTTAGGGTTCCCGGTGCTGGCGGTTCCACCGCCCAGCCAGGCGGTGCCACCGCCCAGCGTTCGGGTGCTGGGCGGTGCCACCGCCCAGCCAAGGAGGTGTCACCGCCCAGCACTCGGGTGCTGGGCGGTGCCACCGCCCAGCCAGGCGGTTCCACCGCCTGACTTTCCGATTCATTGGTTTGGCTTATTTTTCGCCCAAACCAAATCTGATTTTGGCCCCAGTTGGCCCCTAACCAGGATATAGGATTATCTCTTAATCCTAATCCTAATTACAGGTGAACTACATAAAAAAAACATCCTAAGCAAGTTTTTTAACCGCGAACGTCGAGTCTTGTTCCGGCGAGCTTTTCCGACGAACTCTTCTGACGGACTCCCTGCAAGCTCCCAATCTTTATGATGACTTTAACGAGTAGCCGAGCCTTCTTGGTGATCTCCGCGAGCCTCCGACGATTTCTTCGGCGAACTTCCAACACGTTCCCGATTTCTTCTCGGACGGTTCCGGCAGCATCTCCGATGATTCTCCGGTCTCTTAAACGTCTATCAAACTCGACTCCGGTATCCTTGCTTTATGTTTTCTGATTATCGTAGTTAATCCTGCACACTTAACTCAATAATATGGATTAGATCAATTAACCCACCAATTGATTATATCATCAAAATCCGAGATTCAACAATCTCCCCCTTTTTGATGATGACAATCAATTGATGACGGAGTTAAACATAACTCCCCCTATCTATATGCCATATTATGAGAAGATAAAACACTTGAATTTCATCATTGAATTCAAGTATAAACCTATAAGCTCTAACCGTAGAACTTATCGTTATTCTCATTAAGCATAATGTAAATGCGAAACTTTGATGAAAATCTTTTTCAAGTCGAAAGATAAGAGACAAATTTTACTATTGACAAGAGATAAAGATTTTCAACTTGAATTGCATGATTATACATTTTAGACATGCATTCAATATGATCAATCAATCTTACAATATTTTCAAGGATTTTGCAAGGCATATAAGATAATCATATCACACAAGTTCATACAAGTTTTTGTAATTCATATTAGCCATTGCTATCGTTCTGGTGTAAGTCATCACTTCTCCCCCTTTGTCATCAACAAAAAGAGACAAGCCAGCATATTGATGAGCATAGAAAAAGGTTTAGCATTTAACAAAGTTCGTCACTCAAATTAGCATTTAACAAAGTTCGTCACTTAAACGCAAACAGGACAGAATAAAAAGATACATCAATTTAATCCTTAGGAGGTAATCCACAGTGCTGATACATGATATCTATTTTTTCATTCATCTGTCGTAGTGTCTTCAAAATTTCAACTTGTTGATTCTGAATTTGTTCTTGCTGTGATTTGATCTGAGATAGCTCCGCCATAATGATATCTTCAGAGGAGGAAACAGGAGCTGAAGGTGCTGCTCCAAAGGGACTAGGAGGAGGAGATTCATTTCCCATAAGAATTGGTGTTTCGGGTTGTTCTATTGGTGTAGGAATTTGATCCGTTCTTCTAGGCTGCCTAACCCATATGCCATTGCTAAAAGTGCACCTAAGTTTTTTTAGCAGGTTTTTATTTATTATGTTATATCGATCATTTGGAATAGATTCTTCATCGGGTGGAATGCAAATGTCATAGGCATGAAGATTTCTAGTGATTAACCTCCCATATGGCAATATAGTATCCTTAGTCATAATTTCCTGCATGTGTTGGCGAATCAAGTACCCGAAACAATTATGTTGACCGGTCATAATCCAATACATGGTTCCTATCTCTAATTGACTGACTTCGTCAAGATGAAATTGTTTGGGGAATATGATGCTCGTGATAATGTGATGAAGAATTTTAGAATTGAAAGGCATTAAGTGTTCACAGCTCTTGGGTAGGAAGTCAAGGTTTGGATTTGCAAAAATTGTTTTCACGGCTTCGGAATAGGTTGCTCCTATTTTTTTGACGTCCCATTTACCTTTAAAATAGCATCCCCTATCTTTTTCAGTTATGCCAATTAGCTCACAAATGGTGCTGTCAAAAATTCTAATGGGTGTTCCTAGAATGTAAGTGCTTAGGCTATCATTGTCTTCATATAGGTTGGTATAGAACAATCTCACTAACCGTGGATAGATTGGTTCATCTATTTGTAGTAGAGGTAGAGCTTCTAGTTGAGCAAACCACTTAATGGGATCTAAGTCCTCTAGTTCATCCAAATCAATGTATTTTCCCTTATGGACAGATCGGGTTTCAAATTTTCGAAAGCTAAGGGCTACCTCTTTTGATCTAAAAAGGTCATGGTTATATGAATCTCCTTCAATCCTTATTCCTTTTGATCTCTTTGGAGCCATTTTCTAGACAAGATGATGATGAGATTGTGAAAAATATGCAAGAGAAAGAGAAAAGAAAGGAGGGATTTCAAGAGTTACCTTGTGGAGATTACGTTGAGAGATGGAAAGCTTGGACCTCAAGGAATCCTTCTCCAATGTTTCTAAGAGTTGGAATGAGGGTTAGAGGGAATGGGAGAGAGTGTTTCTTCGGGTTGGGGGCGGTGTCACCGCCGGCCCTAACCCCTCGGGTTAAAGGGGTGACTCGGTCGGTGGCACCGCCAAACTGGGCGGTGGCACCGCCTGGTGCCCGAGCGCCAATCGGTGCCACCGCCGGATCTGGCGGTTCCACCGCTGGCATCACGTAGAGGAAAGAAAAAAAAGTTTCTGCCTTCCTTTTGTTTAGCTTCTTCCCTCAAGATCATAATTTAGACTTTAATGGATCATTTTGATTTGAAGAAGAAAGAAGAATTCAAATTCATAAACGAAGGGAAATGAACGAGTCCTTTTTTTTTTTTGTGAAGTTCATTTTAGGGACAATTTAGCATGCCTAATTCCCTTCGGATGAATTCAAATTGATCTTCATTCAAAGCTTTTGTAAATATATCTGCTAATTGATGCTTTGTGTCAATGAATTCTAGAACAACATCATTGTTAAGAACATGATTGCGTATGAAATGATGCCTAACGTCGATGTGCTTAGTTCTAGAGTGCTGAATTGGATTTTTAGTGAGGCATATGGCACTAGTATTATCGCATTTTATGGGAATATTTTCAAGGTGAATTCCATAGTCTTCTAATGTATTTTTCATCCAAATTACTTGTGCACAACATGCACTTGCAGCAATGTATTCGGCTTCCGCCGTAGATAGTGCAACTGAATTTTGTTTCTTGGAAGTCCAAGAAACAAGTGCATGTCCTAAAAATTGGCATGTTCCGGATGTACTTTTTCTATCTATCCTGCATCCGCCAAAATCGGCATCTGCATAAGCTATTAGATCAAATTTTTCAGATTTTGGATACCACAATCCTAAATTTGAAGTTCCTTTAAGATACCTAAATATTCTTTTAACACTCTTAAGATGAGATAATTTAGGATTAGATTGAAACCTAGCGCAAAGTCCTACACTAAACATAATATCCGGTCTAGTCGCAGTGAGGTAGAGTAGACTACCTATCATTCCCCTATATGTTTTTTGATCGAAACTTTCACCAATTTCATCCATATCTAACTTAGTCGCAGTACTCATAGGGGTGTTTATTGCTTTTGAATTATCCATGTTAAATCGTTTTAACAATTCTAATGTATATTTGGATTGGTTAAGAAATATACCATCATTAAGTTGTTTGATTTGTAATCCCAAAAAGAAAGTTAATTCACCCATTAAACTCATTTCAAATTCAAGACTCATACATTTGGCAAATGATTCACATAGTGATTCATCCGAAGAGCCAAACACAATATCGTCAACATAAATTTGCACAATAAGAAAATTATTTTCAAAATGTTTAATAAACAATGTAGTATCAACCTTGCCTTTGGTAAAATTATTTAAAACAAGAAAGGAACTAAGCCTTTCATACCAAGCTCTAGGAGCTTGTTTTAAGCCATAGAGAGCTTTAGTCAATTTGAATACATGATTAGGAAGAAGAGAATTTTCAAATCCGGGAGGTTGTTCGACAAATACTTCTTCGGAAATAAAACCATTCAAGAAAGCACTTTTAACATCCATTTGAAATAGTTTAAAATTATTACTACTAGCATAGGCAAGGAGCATCCTTATGGCTTCTAATCGAGCCACGGGAGCGAAGGTTTCTTCGTAATCGATACCTTCTTGTTGGTTGAAACCTTTGGCCACTAATCTAGCCTTGTTTCTAACCACGATACCATTTTCGTCTTGCTTGTTTCTAAAGACCCACTTAGTACCTATGACTAAGTGGTCACTTGGTCTAGGAACAAGCTTCCATACCTCATTCCTCTCAAATTGGTTTAATTCTTCTTGCATTGCAATGATCCAAAAATCATCTTTTAAGGCTTCGTCAATGCATTTAGGTTCAATTTGAGAAAGGAAAGCGGCGTTAGCACAGAAATTTTTGAAAGAAGAACGAGTTTGAACCCCTTTTGATGTATCTCCTATAATTTGCTCTTTTGGATGAGCATCTACATACTTCCATTCTTTTGGTAAAGAAATTTCGGAAGAAGATGCATTCAAATGGCTATTTTGAGGAGAGGGTTCATTTAAATTCAAATTATCAAAACCAAGATCATCATCAAAATCATTTTTCTTTAAATCGGAAATTTCATTAAAAACTACATGAATAGACTCTTCAATTACTAAAGTTCTTTTATTAAAAACCCGAAAAGCTTTAGAAACGGAAGAGTAACCAAGAAAGATGCCTTCATCGGATTTAGCGTCAAATTTTCCTAAAGCATCCCTTTCATTTAAAATAAAGCATTTACAACCAAAAACTTTAAAATAGGAGATGTTTGGTTTTTTGTTATTCCATAATTCATAGGGAGTTTTGGATAAGGATGGTCTTATTAGGACTCTATTCATGATGTAGCAAGCCGTATTTACGGCTTCGGCCCAAAAGTACTTAGGTAAACTATGTTCATTCAACATAGTTCTTGCCATTTCTTGTAGGTTTCTATTTTTCCTTTCAACTACTCCATTTTGTTGAGGATTTCTTGGAGTTGAGAAGTTGTGATTGTACCCATTACTTTCGCAAAAATTCTGAAAGTCACGGTTTTGGAATTCACCACCGTGATCACTCCTAATTGATGAAATCATGAAGCCTTTTTCGTTTTGAGTAAGTTTACAAAATTTAGAGAAACACTTGAAGCAATCACTTTTGTGAGCTAGGAAATAGGTCCAAGTGTATCTAGAGTAGTCATCCACAATCACAAAGGCATATTTGCTTCCACCTAGACTTGTTGTATCAATTGGTCCAAATAAGTCCAAATGGATCAATTGTAATGGTCTAGTAGTGCTAATTTGATTTTTTGGTTTGAAGCTTGTTTTTATTTGTTTGCCTAGTTGACATGCATCGCATACTTTGTCCTTAATAAACTTTATATTTGGAATTCCTCGTACTAATTCTTGGGATGAGATCTTAGATATTGTTTTCATGCTTGCATGGCCTAATCTCCTATGCCAAAGCCAAGCATCATCATTTACGGCGGAGAAGCACATTTCATTACTTAGTTCATCAAGGTTGATGGTATAGACATTATTTTGTTTTAAAGCAATCATAGTCATGTTATGATTTGGTTTTTCAATAATGCACATATTTGATTCAAATCTAACGATGTAACCTTTATCGCATAGTTGACTAATACTCAAGAGATTATGTTTCAATCCATCAACTAGTAAGACATCATCAATGGAAAAATTAAATTTGTTACCAATAGTTCCCTTGCCAATGATTTTGCCCTTGTTGTTGTCTCCGAAGGTAACGTACCCTTCTTCTTTGCTAGTGAGCATAGAGAAATGAGATGGATCTCCAGTCATATGTCTTGAGCATCCACTATCGAGATACCATCTCTTGCTCCTAGCTTGTAGGTTTGTCTACAAAAGAGGATGATTTTTAGGTACCCATTTGATTTTGGGTGCCTCAAAAATTGACCCACTAACTTTGTTATTTATGATTGAATTCTTTATAGTTCCTTTAGGAACCCATATTAATTTTTGTGAACTAATTTTCCTAAATGGGCATTTGTAGGCAATATGTCCGGATTTGCAACAAAAGTTGCATTTCATATAAGAGGAAACATGTAATGTAGGTCCTTTTATGAAAGTGGTAGGATTTTGATGTAATCCTTTTACAAATCCAATTCCATTTCTATTTGCGATGTGACCCTTGTGAGCAAGGATCATATCTAATCCTTTGCTACCGACCTTAAACTTGTTTAAGGTTTCCTTAAGAAGCAAGTTTTCATTTTTTATTGCTTCTAAGTGCTCACACTTAGAGCATGGAGGAGTTTGAAGACTATCAAACTTATCTTGTAGCAAAGCATGCTCTTTCTTTAAGATACTTAACTTCTTGCTAACAATTCTACATTCATCAAATAATTCATGAAAAGCGATAGACAGTTCTTCAAAAGATAAATCTTCATTAAATAAATCGCATACCTCTTCTCCTAACGCCATTAGCGCGTAATGAGCAACTTGCTCGGTGTTGGACTCCTCTTCTTCGGATGCGCTTGAATCATCCCACGTTGCCTTGAATGCCTTCTTCTTTGATGTCCTCTTTTTGGCTTGAGGACAATCGTTCTTGAAGTGTCCCGGTTTTTTGCATTCATAGCAAATCACTTGGTCCTTCTTTTGTTCAAATTTATTTTTTGTATTATTTTTAAATCTGTTCTTTCTTAAATATTTTTTAAACTTTTGAGTCAAAAGTGCAATGTCATTGTCACTGTCCTCATCACTTGATGTTCCTTTCAAGTGGTCTTCTTGTGATTTGAGTGCCATATCCTTCCTGTTCTTTGGAAGGGGGTTCTCGAGCTCGTCATGAGCTTGACATGTCATTTCATAGGTCATTAGAGACCCAATGAGTTCTTCAAGAGGGAATGCTTTGAGGTCTTTGGCCTCTTGAATGGCCGTAACTTTTGGATCCCAACTTTTAGGGAGGGATCTTAAGATTTTAGTTACTAGTTCAAAGTTAGTAAAATCTTTACCAAGAGCTTTGAGTCCATTGATGACATCCGTAAACCGGGTGTACATGTCTCCGATGGACTCACTTGGTTTCATTCGGAAAAGTTCGTAAGAGTGCACAAGGATGTTGATTTTGGACTCTTTCACTCGGCTAGTGCCTTCATGAGTGACCTCAAGAGTTCTCCAAATATCAAAAGCCGAATCACACATTGAAACACGATTAAATTCGTTTTTGTCTAGTGCACAAAACAAGGCATTCATAGCCTTTGCATTTAAAGCAAAAACCTTCTTCTCCGATTCATTCCATTCGCTCATCGGAAGAGAAGATTTTTGAAATCCATTCTCGACAATAGACCAAAGCTCAAAGTCCATAGAAATGAGGAAGATTCTCATGCGAGTCTTCCAATATGTGTAATCCGACCCATTAAACAAAGGTGGTCGTGCAATAGAATGGCCCTCTTGCATGCCGGAGTAAGCCATCTCTCTTGGGTATTAAACCAAATATGAGAGATAACCTTGCTCTGATACCACTTGTTAGGATCGGAGCGGCACTAAGAGGGGGGGGGGGTGAATTAGTGCAGCGGATTAAAACTTCGATTTTAATAAAATCTTTCGTACGTTAAGAACGAAGCTTGAGAAATTTAACTTGAAGGCGTATTGCAGCAAGAGTAATAAGGAACTAAAGCAGTAAGAAGATTTGCAGTAATGTAAATGACAATATTAAAAAGCAAACCAGAGATTACGCCGATTTTTAGAGTGGTTCGGTCAAATGACCTACTCCACTTGCGAGGCCCCTCTTCGATGAGGCTCCCACCTTCCACTAGCAAGTCTCTTGAAAATGGAAGGGTAAACACCCCTCTTACAACCTTTTACAAGCAGCTCAACCTCTTACAAATTTTCAATAAGAAAGAAGGAGGAGAACTCTCTAGCAAATTGAAAACAAGGCTTGCTAAGACTTTCTAAGACTTTTCTCTCAATCAAAATGCTTCTCAAAAGTTGTAACCTCAGCTGAGATTTGAGGGGTATTTATAGGCCTCAAGAGGATTCAAATTTTGGGCTCCAAAATTTGAATTCTCTTAGGGTTCCCGGTGCTGGCGGTTCCACCGCCCAGCCAGGCGGTGCCACCGCCCAGCGTTCGGGTGCTGGGCGGTGCCACCGCCCAGCCAAGGAGGTGTCACCGCCCAGCACTCGGGTGCTGGGCGGTGCCACCGCCCAGCCAGGCGGTTCCACCGCCTGACTTTCCGATTCATTGGTTTGGCTTATTTTTCGCCCAAACCAAATCTGATTTTGGCCCCAGTTGGCCCCTAACCAGGATATAGGATTATCTCTTAATCCTAATCCTAATTACAGGTGAACTACATAAAAAAAACATCCTAAGCAAGTTTTTTAACCGCGAACGTCGAGTCTTGTTCCGGCGAGCTTTTCCGACGAACTCTTCTGACGGACTCCCTGCAAGCTCCCAATCTTTATGATGACTTTAACGAGTAGCCGAGCCTTCTTGGTGATCTCCGCGAGCCTCCGACGATTTCTTCGGCGAACTTCCAACACGTTCCCGATTTCTTCTCGGACGGTTCCGGCAGCATCTCCGATGATTCTCCGGTCTCTTAAACGTCTATCAAACTCGACTCCGGTATCCTTGCTTTATGTTTTCTGATTATCGTAGTTAATCCTGCACACTTAACTCAATAATATGGATTAGATCAATTAACCCACCAATTGATTATATCATCAAAATCCGAGATTCAACAATTATGTTACCATATGAGGGGTTAATCACTCGATTTATACTTGCCCATGACATTTGTATCTCACCCAATGAAGAAACAATTCAAAGTGATCGATATAACATCATCAATAGAAATCTATTGAAAAGACTTATGTGCACATTTAGCAATGGTATATGGGTTAGGCAACCTAGAAGGACTGATCCAATTCCCCCATCAGTAGAACACCCCGAAACACCAATCTTTAGGGGAAATGAATCTTCTCCTCCAAGTCCCTTTGGAGCAGCACCTTCAGCTTCTACGTCATCTTCTGAAGAACTCATTATGGCAGAATTGCATCAGATTAAATCACAACAAGATCAACTCAAATCACAGCAAGAGCAAATTCAATTCAGCAAATTGAAATTTTGAAGGAATTGCGACAAATGAATCAAAAAATAGATGTCATGTATAAGAACTATGGATTTCTTCCTACGGATTAGTCGATATACCTCCTTATTCTGTTACTTTGATACTTGTATATTTACTCTTAATGCCAAGTTAGACTTTTGTCATCTTCTTTCCTTTGAATGAAAGGTGAACTTTCTTTTGAGATGTATTTTGAATGAAAGATGAATTTTTAAAATTTTGGATGAATGCTGATTTTCTTTCCGGATGAATGCTGAATTTTGTATGATCGATCTTAATGCTGAATTCCTTTTCTAATGGTTTTATAATTACAAATTATACGCTTCAAGTCTCTCTCCTTTTTGTTGATGACAAAGGGGGAGAAGAATCAGCAAAACATGACTTATGATGACTTGTACCATTTCGATAGCATGACTTAATGAAAATATTTTGTACGCATCGATAGCATGACTTATATGAATTGCAAAAGCTTATGTAATGCAAATGTCTTATATGCCTTGCAAAAATCTTTGACTATATCGCAAGTTCTTAGATTGGTTGATAATATGAATTCATGCCTCACTTTTATATCATGAAATTCATGTTGGAAATTTTTATCTCTTGTCATAGTGATAATTATATTTTATCATTCGACTTGAAAATAATTTTTATAGCTGGAAATTATGAGAAATACGAAGTTTCGTATTTGCTCATGCTTAAAGGGAATAACGATAAGTTCAACGGATAGAACTTATCAATTTATGCTTAAATTCAAAGGGATGGAATTCAAGTATTTTTATCTTCTCATAATATGACATATAGATAGGGGGAGTTATGTTTAACTCCGTCATCAATTAATTATCATCATAAAAAAGGGGGAGATTATTGAATCTCAGATTTTGATGATGAAATCAATTGATGGGATAATTGATCTAATCTATATTATTGAGTTAAGTTTACAGGATTAACTACGATAGCCTGAAAACATAAAGCAAGGATATCGGAGTCAAGTTCGATGGACGTTTGAGAGTCCGAAGATTCGTCGGAGATACTACTGGAACCAACCAAGAAGAAATCGAGGACTTGTCGGAGGTTTGCAGAGATCACCGAGAAGGCTCGGCTACTCGCTGAATTCGTCACAAGATTGGGAGCCTACTGGGATTCCGCCGGAAGAAATCCGAGGGCGTATCGGAAGTCCGCCGGAAGATCGCCAGAACAAGACTCGACGTTTGCCGGTTAAATACTTGCTTAGGATTATATTTTTAGTTATGTAGTTCGCATGTAATTAGGGTTAGGATTAAGGGATAATCCTATATCCTGGTTAGGGGCCAATTGGGCCCAAATGTGACCTGGTTTGGGCCGGACTTGACGTCCAACCATTGATCCGTAAGGACGGGCGGTGGAACCACTAGATTGGGCAGTGGCACCGCCCAGCACCCGAGATCAGGCGGTGGCACAGCCACCGACAGGCGATGACATTGCTAGTACGCTGTTAGTGTTAGACACTGACAAGCGGTGGCACCGCCAACCTCGGAAACCCAAGAGAATTCAAAATTTGGAGCCCAAATTTGAATCCTTTTTGGGGCCTATAAATAAGATTACAATTTTTGTGAAAGCAATAGATTGAGATAAAGGTCTTAGAAAAGTCTTTAGCAAGTCTTGTCTTCAATTGCTTGAGTGTTCACCTCCTTCTTTCTATTCAAAAATTTGTAAGAGTATGAACCACTTGTAAAAGGTTGTAAGAGGGGTATTTGTCCTTCCCTTTCAAAGAGATTTGCTAGTGAAAGTTGGGAGCCTCATCGAAGAAGGCTTCGCAAGTGGATGTAGGTCATTTGACCGAACCACTTTAAATTGACGTATTCATTAAATATGTGAGTACTTACCTTTCTGTAATCGTTATCTACACAACAACAGTAAGTTTCTGATTTTTACTTTACTCAAGTTACTATCAAAGCGAAATCTCCTTGCATTTTACGAAATCATTTTCGAACTTATAAGTTTTAATCCGCTATACTAATTCACCCCTTTCTTAGTGTCGCTATGATCCTAACAAAGACATTCAATTTGATTAGTGTATTAGTGCATAATTCATAAATCTCAATTTCGAATCCACATATCCATCATTTAATATAATAAATATTTTTTTTAAAAATATATATATTTTGATTTGGAAGAACTAAAATTATGTGCCCTAACTCCTAAATTAATAGATCAAAACTTACTCTCTTGTTCTATTTTTTATGACTTTGAGGACCATCATCCATGGTCATTGGCCAGTAGGAGTAGGCCCCACCGAGAACAGGGCACCGGGAGGACTCTCTCTGTCTCTCTCTCTCTCTCTCTCTCTCTCTGTTTATATATATATATCTATATATATATACAGACAAGTGTAGATGTTGGCTGCCTCTAGCCCTTACATGCCCTAAGGCTCCTCGCTCTCTCGCACATACATTCCATCGCTTTGCTCCTCCGAAGCTCGCAATTTTCTACTTTTGATTCATCCGTCGATTGGTAATCTGTGGAATCCACTGAATCCCCACCGCCAACAGGTGGGGCTCGCCTGTAGTTTGATTAGGCGCATCTCCCCACTTTGCTCTCCTTGTGGAGGTCCGTCCGGGGCGTGGATCGTTTGGTGTCTGCTTGAATCGGAGAGCGTGGTAACAAAGGCGTCGGCTTTACCTTATTTGGCTTGTATTTCCGCTGCCCTTTCCCCTTGTGTAGGTTTGAGAAAATAGGCCTTTTCTTCCCGATTAGATCGGTGAACTTGACCTAAGGTTTCTGGATTACCCGGTGAAGAGTTTTGAGGAGATCCACCTGATCACCAGAGTGAAGGATACTCCATCTTTGCTCTCGAGTGCTAGGTTGCTGGTATTTAGGAAATACAAAGATTTGATCTTTGTTGTATCTGTTGTCGTTGTGGCTGAAGATCTTCACAGAAAGCCTTTTTTGGGTTGGGTTTTCTTGGAAGATTTGTCAGCCTGTGTACAGTGGATTGAGTTGATATTGCGTAAAGGAGAGTGTTCTTTCTGGTGTGTGGAGGCATCCAATATAGCATAGAGCAATTATTGTACAATAGCCTTCTATGGGTGAGCATGCAGTCCTGGGGCAACCTAATGGGCTATTGCCCAACGGTCTTTTGCCCAATCAAGTGTCTAATGTGACCCGAGCCCTTGATATGGAGAGATGGTCAAAGGCTGAAAAGAGAACAGCAGAGTTGATAGCATGTATTCAGCCCAATCAACCATCTGAAGAACACAGGAATGCTGTAGCCAGCTATGTCTGCCGGCTAATCATGAAGTGTTTCTCCTGTCGGGTCGGTTGGTCTCCTTATGATTTTTGATCCTTTAGCCATATGTTAATTCAAAGAATATAAATAGTATTGTTTCAGTACTCTCTTTTTACATAATTTAGTGCAGAGAAAGTCAGGCTCTTTCAATTTCTTTTCCATTTTTAGATATTAGACATACATTATATGTGCATAAAGAGGAATAACAGAGTGTACCTTCTATGTTGTACATTTTATGTTATATATGTTCCTTCTTTTTATCAGTTACTTTTTGTTGTCATTTGCATATGTTGACATATCATTTGACCAGAAATTTGGAAATTATTTAAATTTGGATATATAATGACTGTAGTTTGGAAGAAATGCTTTAGTTGACATTTTTTGAGGAATTCAATAAACCCTGGTATGAAGTTGACAAGCTATTGCTTGCCTATTAAAAAGGCTAGATCTAAATGGTGAGGCCTTTGCCTTTGTGAATATGCAAGAATTTAAATTCTTGTCGCATACATTTTATTACACTGGTTCAAATCATCAAAGATACATGAGAAGTAGTGATACAGAGAGTTCCGAGGAGTTGTAACAAGGTTGACCTAAATTAATCACTTCCTTAAGAGTTACCTCAGCTTTGTGGGATGTGGTTATTTTAAATTTTGTTACTTGGGACAATGTGTTTGATTGCATTTGTATGTTGGAATTGAGAAGCATTGAGATAAGTTGTTTTACAGCCAGGTTAGAGTATTTAATGAATAGGTTTCATAAAGGAATAACCATGCACTAGTTCAATCATTTGTAGAATCTCAGATATAAAAAGATTTGACATGTTATAAGAGTAGCATCCTTTGATCTAGGATAACAAGGTAGTGAGCTTTCCATCTTGCAGCATAATATAGGAGCTGTGTATTGATTACTGAAGTTATGTTATCTTAGGTGCATGCTTAGACATTTTGTGCACTTTATTTTGGACAAATTCTCTTGTTATGTCATAATTTGTTGGAGTGTGGAGTGTGTGGGGTATGGATGCTGTTTCAGGGATAATATATTCGCTTAATGTTGTTTTTTTTTTGTTTAGTAAATTTCAATTGGGTGTCATTATTGTTCTATTGATGTCAATTTTTGGTTAGCTTCACAGTTATCTGATAGAGTTAATGCATATGAGTTATATTTAAAGTGGAAATTGGACTTCAGGCAGTTAATAAGCCATCAATTTCCATGTTTGGGAAGACCTGCTGTCTTTTGATTTAGAACTTTGCTGGATTTTCATTATTCTAGGAAGGTTCTGTCCCTTTGTTTTCTTTGTTTTTTTTTTGAGATTGTGGTCATTTTGAAGATTATGCATGAATCTTGGTGTAGTTTCCATAAGCTGCTGTCAGTTATATCTCTTCATAATCATTTAAATATTTTTCTTATGTTTCAACTTCTCTATTCTCTTTAAATTTGTTTTATCTCTTGATATTTTCTGTCAAATCTTTTTCAACCTGTCAAGTGAATCCTGAAATGAGCTTAACTTGAGCATCCCAGTGGTTTACCCACACAATTGCATAACTGCAATAAGATGGTGGTGTTGGATGAAACAAATCATTGAATATCTTGTCTAGAAGATCTTTTATATTTGATGATGGTGGCAGGCTTTTTTTTAGGCAACTTGAGATTCATGAAGAATTTTTTTTGCAGAGTTCTTGACATGGATACTGCTACTTGCTAATGGATTACAAATGATAGATGTAAATTCGATCAACTCGCAAGAGTATTGAATTACTTTTTCCAGTTGACATATATTGAGTAAAAAGATTAAAAAGTTTGAGGAAACAATGTCGAAGGGTCCATAAATGAAGACATTGGTGATAATCATAAAGCTGAACCCTTGGAAAAGCTAATTGTTGATCTATTTTGCATAGAAATTACTGTATGAGAAATTTGCTCATTTTTGAGCCATTATAGGTTGAACCTGTTGAGCCAGGAACATTCCTTTGTTTAAGAAATGCCTTTAAGATTTAGAACAAAGGGCTAGATATTGTAGAAGTTTTGGTGTTGGTGGTAGAATAAAACCTTGAAATTGGTTTTTATCTAGTACATCTGTAGTTGACCTAAGGGCTCATTTACTTGCAAGGAAGTGTCAGCATTTTGTGTTCCCTACTTTGGCTTTTGAAAAGAGATCTACAAATTGCAAAGTGAAGCTTTCTTGAAAATGTGACTACCATTTTTCAAATCCTTTAAGAAATAGAAAAATGTTGAATTTGTTGCTTTCTCTCCTTTAGCTTTTTTACTTTTGCTTCCAACTTCGATAAGCAAGGGTATTTTCTATTCTCTTGCTCTCTCTAAGGTATGGTGGCTTGGTGTTGGAACCTCAAATTCTATCCAATTTCATGGATTTCACAATCATCATAATCTTGTTGTGTGCCCTTAACTTCATCCATGTCCAATGGATAAGCCTTGTCAAAGGGGCCTTACTCTAATTTACTAAGAATGTTGTTTTATTGATTTTATTCTACTACTAGAGACATAAAAAGTTGGTGGCCTATTGTACAACAAGGCTTTTGCCAATGCATGAGTTTTAGAGTTAACATGTGTTGCCTTTGCTTGCCAGGATATTGTTTTTTCAACGAAGCTTAGTCACCTTGCTTAATACCAGGGCCCAACCACTATAGTGATATAACAACTGATTAGAAAATAACTATAAAGTGAAACACCAGGAGATATGAATACGAAATAAAGTATGCTTTGAAGCAATATTTTAAGATGATAGCTTTTAAATTTCAAAGGACATGGCCCTTGATGGATCTGAATTGCTATGAACAATCTGGAAAACTGATTCATTGTCATAGTCACTGTTATATATGAAAACTCTTCAGACTGTTACTTGTGCACCATGGGAGTTTTAAAACTTTTGAGAACATATCATGAACTGGATTGATCTCACATTTGAAATTTAGGTGCATCTGGAAGAAGAAGAGATAAATTACCATTGGATGTGAATTTTCTAATAGGTTGCAGGAAGCACTTAAAATTTTAATTACAAATGTAAAATACGGTGGGTTCTTCTTTTGGTTAATTTATTAGGTCAATTGCTGTGTGCCTTTCTGTTGATGTCCTTTCTTTTGGTTTTTTGCAGTTTCAGTTTAATTTGCATTGTTTTTATGCATACTTTCTCTTGTTTTCTTACCATGCTGATGTATTCAAACATGACACTGATACATTGTTTCATGTTTCTTGTGATCTCAGGTTTTCACATTTGGGTCTGTACCTCTCAAAACCTATTTACCTGATGGCGACATTGATTTGACTGCATGCAGTAATAATGAAGATTTGAAGGATTCATGGGCTAATGCAGTTCGTGAAGTGCTGGAAAATGAAGAAAAGATTGAGAATGCTGAATTTTGTGTAAAAGAAGTCCAATACATTCAAGCAGAGGTATATCTCAATTTAAGGCATTCAATGGGTGGACATAAATTATAATAAATATAAACTCTGGCATGTGTCATTTGCTTGCACAAGTATGCTTTATAGTGAATATACTTCACCATGAATATACTATTTTCTTTTGATCTTCTAACTTCCATTCAGTTTATAGTACTTGATGAGTTGATGTTACTATTCTTTTCCAATCATTTTATAGTGTTCTTCTTTACATGAACATGCGGTGTTCGCTTTGAGTATCTTTATTGTTCCAAGAGACAAAAGTGTTATGATTTAATTGCTCAACTGGAAGCTATCTGTCATGCAACTTAAACATGATAATGGTACATTACTGACAAACAGCATGCAATATTGACTAAAAAGCAACAAGTCAACTGCCTTGTAATCATCATACTTTATGAACAATCGCATACTAAATGTTGTTTCTCTGTATGTTTTGACTTATGGAGTGACTGAGAGGATTCTGTTTTTTGTTTTGGCTATCAAATCAGATCCTTTCTTATTATTTGGGTTATTCCCATGCTTCTGTATGTGTGCAATGAATATGGCATATAAACTAGCTCTTTTATTAGAGTTGGTATCTCTTAGAAAACTATTTTATTCTTATTTTGGAAATGTTGGTCCAATGCACAAGCCTCCCGAACCAATGTGGGTGCTTGGAAGGACAAATTTATGCAGCCTTGCCCTAATAAGAAAAGAGTTTGTTTCCATGAACTGAACCTGTCACAAATGAGCAACCTTTTGATGGTGCCGAGGATTACCATCATTTTAATTTTCTTTTGTGGTTGTGAAATGCTGGAATGAATGAGTCAGGCTGTGGAAAGATGGGGGTGATGAGAATTAAATAAACATGGAGTTCATCGGTTGTATGCATCAGTAATGTACCAACTATGATGACTGGGTCAGTACTTGTCCATTGTGGCATTATAAGTGTTGAGACTAGGTCGATCTGCCTGTATCGGTTGTGTTAAATGGACTTTGAAATCTCATGTCAAGTCCTGTGAATATTTAGATTGGCCTAAAGACTTCAAACTTCTCAGAAGTAAAACTGTTAAAAATAAGTACAAATATATTCTAGGCCATATCAAACTTGTAGATTTTTTTCACTCGAAAATACTTAGATAAAGTAAATTTGTAGCCAAGGATGCCAGTTTCTAATGAGTTTTTATGGTTGGACACTTTGGGTCTGGGAACTGTTATCATTTATCTGGTGGTGTTCTTCTTTCTTTGTCCTTGTTCTCTATTGTTAAATTTCATTATAAATTTTTTAGTCTTCTGAGCACTTGTATGCTAAACATTTCGAATACTGAGGTGGTACCTGTACCAGAATATTACTGAATTGGTGCATATTAATTGATTAGATATGGTTTGCTTCAGTATTTCAATAAAAAAATTTGTCTAGTATGTTGATACTAACAAGTATTGTCAAGGTACAGTATTGAACCAATACAATATGGTTAGTGTGGTCAGTATTACCATAGTATTTGAAACCATCATTATGATATTGTTGATCTTGAGTTAAATGTATTACTTTGTGCAGAATCTGATATGCAATCAATAGGACGTAATATCTTGGACTTCCAATCAATGATGGTTAATTGCTATCTGCGTTAATCTAATATGTCAAGATGTACGCCCTTTTGTGCTGCAACCTACATTTTTTTAATATCTAGATATTTTAATCTTCTTTGCTGTTTTCATTTGAATAACTTGGCTTTCATATGTGATAGCATCTATATGATTCCTTTGGAACATTGTTTCATGTCTCATTTTTAGCCCTGTGCAGGTAAAACTCATAAAGTGCCTTGTAGACAACATTGTTGTCGATGTATCCTTTAATCAAGTTGGTGGATTATGCACACTTTGTTATCTAGAAGAGGTTGGTATGGATTTTGATTCTGATGTAGAATTTGTTGAACTGATTCTAAAAACATCTGTTTGTACAAGCAGCATATTTTCTTAAGCTAACAAATATGATTGCCTTATAGGTTGATGACTTGATAAATCAAAATCATCTACTCAAGCGGAGTCTTATACTGATTAAGTCTTGGTGTTACTATGAAAGTCGTATATTAGGTGCTCATCATGGGCTTATATCCACATATGCTTTGGAGACCTTAGTTCTTTACATGTTTCATGTGTACAACTCCTCCTTTGCTGGTCCACTTGAGGTAACCTAGTTTTTAAAGTTTTTTTATACTACTCACCAGCAAACTCTAATTATCATTATTTTATTTGCAATTATAGGTATTATACCGTTTTCTAGAATTTTTTAGCAACTTTGATTGGGATAATTTCTGTGTTAGCCTATGGGGTCCTATTCCTATCAGTTCACTTCCAGATATGTTCGGTAAGTTTGTCTCACACTTCAATACTAGTTCTGTAGAGAATGTGCTTTCTTGATCCACTATTTGTCACATCATGTAGCTGAACAGCCTAGAAAGGATAGTGGCAAGGTGTTCTTTAGTGAAGACTTTCTCCATGGCTGCAGTAAAAAATATGGTGTTATCATCCCTCGTGATCAAGAAAATCAAGCGCAACCTTTTGTTTCAAAGCATTTCAATGTAGTTGATCCTTTACGTACTAACAACAACCTTGGACGCAGTGTGAGTAAAGGTATGATTTATGCTAGTTATCTGGAGTTATATGAACCGGTTTATACTGATGCTACTCTCACTGACAATGCCTAATCTACTGATTTAAATCACAACCTTAATGTAGAAGATTAACCTTGATTGAGAACAATTACTTGCTTTCCTTCCAACAATTGTGGAAGCAATAGGAGTTTAAAATTTCTTTTTTGGTTTTGCATGGTGTTGAAGTTGGATATATTAGAAAATCTTGGCTTCATTGTAAATTTACTCTTTTGTTATCTTGAGATGGACTCGGATTATGTGTATAAAAGGGAATGAGGAATTTGCATGATTTGGTTTCTGTAAATGGACATTTCTTTTGAAAATTGACCCTATTGAATATTAACAGTGGTGGAGAAAATTTGAACTTTATTAACCTGAAGTTGTTCCAATCTTTAAGTCATTTTATGGACCTCTTGGTAGTTATCAGTGTTGTGTTGGTGATCATGGTTTCTTTCATAATTATATCTGGTTTTATGATGTTGAGGACAGGACCATGTCAGAAGCTCTTCTTAGCTGATGACAATGGTGGTCACTACTATGTCATGTTTGACTCCAGTATTTATATTTGCTTTGTCAACTGATGAATAGAAAGCAATTATTTTGTCATGTTATGCCTTTGTTGCTAGCATGCACCTTATGGGGGAATATTTCTTATGTTATTTGCTTATTCTTGTTAAAAAGGCCATGTGATGGAATTAACTGTAATTGGGTTGCAAGTACTGAACTATCTATGTGATCATATAATGCTGGAAACGTGGAAGTGACTGGGTTCCTATTACCAGCAATTTTGTATTTGATACCACTATCTATCCACTTTTTGTGAGAAGTTATAGGCTTAGTAATGATTATTATTTCTTTGTCAGAGTAAAATGCTATTTTGACTTTGGTTGTTGATGTTTTCTGAATCGACATGCATAGAGCAATGCTAATATTGTCTTTTTTAATTTTATTAGGTAATTTCTTTAGAATACGTACTGCTTTTGCATTTGGGGCCAAAAGGTTGGCCAGGTTACTTAAGTGTCCAATGGAAGACATAATCGCTGAAGTGAATCAATTCTTCATGAACACATGGCAAAGACATGGGAATGGTCCTTGTGCCAATGTTCCTATCCTAGATTTGCGACATTTGCAAGTTCTGAAAAATGTTCCAAAAGAAACAAACAATTCAAAAAATACCACAAATGCCAAAAAGAAAATTGAAAATGTTGGAATGCATGCTGGTCATGAAAGTGATCTTGGAGCTGGTGGTGATTCTCGAGAGCTCTTACCTGGAATCGACAGTACTATTGACCAAAACTCTAAAAGGATTAATGGGATAAGTAACTACAATAAATCCTTGGTTTCTCGTTGTCGGGGTCAGAAATATTATGGTGGGCAAATCAATTCAAGGGTCTCTGATCAGTTTGAAAGGAACAATAGCTATAGTGGTTCTGTGCACACTGACAAAAGCCAGAAAATGTTTAAATCTAATTACTCTCTTGAGGAAGAAAGGCAAGGGAGATTGCAGTTTACAAGGGTGAGATCCAGTCCTGAATTGGTGGAGGCAGCACTTGATTTGTCTAGAGGGAGGCATGACAGCAAAATGGAGACCAGAAAAACTCAGGATGCTCCTGCAGATACTGGATATAATATCAGAAGTAGCTCGGGTTCTGAAGCTACAGGGAGTCAAATATCAAATGTCGATCCTTTGCCAATGAGGCAAAGCTCGTCTGACAAAAACCTTGAAGTTGTTTGTGATTCAAATAGTGCTTCGAATAACTTTCATGGTGATTTTAACTTTGGGACTTTGCGTGAGGAGCTTGCTTCTGTCTCTGAGAGAATGGAAATGCAACAGGAAGAGCAGGACTTGATCAATATGATGGAATCATCCGACATCCACAGTTTCAATGGACAGGTTCAGTTGCCAATGTATCTTTCTTCTCATTTTCCATTGACATTATCTCCTGTGCCAAGTTCATTTGATATTTCCCAGAGAAATTGGGCAGGGGTTTTTCCTGCTAATCCACCCTTGATTGGTCCTTCCTGGGGTTCCAGTATGCAGTTCCATCCAGGTAGTGTTGCAGCACCTCTTTCCCATTATTTTCGTGATGCCACCTTTGGGTCAAATGGGAATGATGCGGTTGAGTTTGATAATGAGGGTCCTCTTATTACAGAACTGAACTCAGAGGAGTTTGGCTTCATCTACCAGGAGAGTGATGCTGGGGCATCCAGAAGGTTCAACTCTGATGACAGTGGCCATCATATGTTTCATTCTGATAGCAAGCAACGGAAACCTCATTATGGTTTAAACCCAGTACGTACATCGCGAAACATAAATTCTGGTGCTTTATCAATAGAAAAGAGTAAATTCACTAGAGAAGTGAGAGGTTTGGTTAGAGAAGATGAAAATGATACATTTCAAAATTCCAAACCAAAAAGTAAAGTAAGTGATCATAACTCCAATTCCAGGGGTGCAAACAAGAGATTTGAAAATTTTAGTTATGGCTTTATGGAGAAAGTCCCCAGGTCAGCAAGTGATAAATGGGAAAGAAAACCAGTCTTTTCTCCAACATTCTCTTCTTTGTCTGGAAAAGCTATAAATGGTTCACAGTCTAAGAGTTCATCCAATCATGTTCAGCCAGTTGTTGATGATGGGATTTCAAATTGGACTTCTATGTCCCCTGAGGCAACTGATGGGTCCGAAAGAATCACAGGATCTTCCATGTTGTCTTCTGGAAACACGAGAAACCAACCGTTAAATGAATTTGAACCAGCACGGGTAACTGGATCAGATCAACTGCTTCAATTTGCACCAGTGCTTGTAGATACTTCCCAGCAGAGCAGAGGGGACAATGCAAAGGGTCTGCCTCTAGCATTTGTTCCTACTGGCCCACCATTTCCATTTGTGATGGTACCAGTGCCAGTTTATAAATCCATAAGCCAATTAGAAAGAGATGATGAAGTAAGTCATTGTGGAGCAAAATCTGACTTGAACATTGACTTGGTGGAGAGTTCTGATCATTCTAAAGATTTCTTGAACTCAGCTGCTTCAAGAGTGCCTGGACCTGAATCCTTTGATGAGCTGCACAAATCCGACATTCTGAACAGTGATCGTAACAGCCATTGGCAAAATCTGGAGTATGGACGTTTGTGCCAGAATTCCCACTATCATGCACCATTAGTTTATTCTTCTTCCCCTCTTATGGTGCCACCACAGTATTCGCAGGGGCCATATCCCTGGGATGGTCCTGCCAGGTCCATGTCAGCCAATCTGAACTTGATGCAAGTAATGGGGTATGGTCCTTCTCTGGTGCCCATGATACCTCTGCACCCTGGACCTGATAGGGCTTCTGGTAGTTTCCAGCATTCTGGAGATGAGGCACCACGATATCGTGGTGGTACAGGAACATACCTGCCAAATCCTGTAAGAAAATTAATATCTCAATCTCTCTTCGTTCTGGAATAAGAATGCCTTATCTGAGTTATCAAATTAGAAACGTGGACTTGCAAAAATTATCAATATTGACCCAACTGAGTTGTTTGTTCACAAGAAACATGTACACATTTATTTTTTAAATGTATGAGGGCTTGTTTAGCTTCTGATTTGCTTTGAAGTTTTATTACTACTGCAAATATCTACCCGGTTATCAATATTCTCATTGGCTTCTGGTTATGGTGGATTTCATGTTAGAGTAAGCTACTGAAAGTGTACACAGATTCTTACATAAATAGTTACCATTCCAAATTTAGTGTTTTATCCAAACAAGTGTACACAGATTCTTCTGTTTGTCTTAATATATGATTGGGTCTTTGCATTTTATGAATTCTTTACATGATGAGAAGATAGGAAGAAACAAGCAGAAATTTTGTTACCACTTGGGTAAGAGATAATGGTAACAAATTTCAGCTTGAATTTGTCAGGTTTTTACCAGGATAAATGAACTTGGAAAAGTTTTTCCTCTTTTTCTTTTTACTCATTAAATTCTTTCTTGAATGTGCTTTGTTCTATTAGTAAATAGTTGACATATGCTTCCTAGGTGCTTCACTACCTGGCTGTAGCACCTGAACTTGAATGCAAGCAACATCATGCTTCTACCTTTGTTACTTCAGTATGTGTTGATGGAAAGTATTGTTTCGTTAGGAAATTCTATCCTATTCATCATATAATAGGTTCCATTAAATGTTTTTTTTGGTTAACAACAGAACACATTTTCTGTGATTTGGATTTAAAGATACACATTGTAGTATGATACCATTATTGGTTTCATATATGTTCCATATACTTGTGCCATTGTGAAGGCCCATCTCCTCTATTAGGGCATTTCACTTTAACCTCTCTTTGGTTAGCATTATCCTTCAAACAATCTAGTTGCAAGTTTCATAGCTTAAGAGAATGATGTTTAATACTTCTTAACTTGATACTTTACCTGCATGTAGAGGGCATAGATTTGATATATTTTTTTGGCTCTTCTTTTTTGCACAGAAATTCTCTCATAGAGAACGACAATCAAGCTCGAGACACCACAGAGGAAACCACAGCCGTGATAGGCACGACCATAGGGATAGAGAAGGAAGTTGGATCAGTTCAAAACATAGTTTACGCAATGGTGCTGAGAGGCCAAGAGCACAACCTGACCAACACGCCACAACAAAAAATCATGTAGACACACAATGGGACTCTTACAGGCATGTGCCAGCTTCCTATTACATGGTCCAGAACAGTTCTTTTGGGTCTTCAAACTCATCGCATGGTAGGGGAACTGTGGTTGGCACATACACACAATCTGCTTTAGGTTCAGACGCTGGAGGTCCGACAAGACCAGAAATTCCTCCTTTCTTGATGGTGTATCCATATGATGAAGGCGTCAGTGATGTTTCATCTGTTGAGCCACTTGAATTTGGTTCACTTGGGCCAGTGCATCATCCAGAAAACCATGTAGCACATCATCCAAGCGATGGAGTTCCAGCAAGTGGGACATATGAGCAAAGGCATGGTGGTACTTATCGAGTTGGTTCATGGCAATCATCTCCAGATCAACCCTCTTCACCTCAGCTTAAAAGGTAGTTCTAAATTAACAATCAATTCACAGTATTTTCTTTTGCTGTGCATATTGTTGTTGTAGTCAATTTAGGAGAATAATGTAAAATAGAGTTTAGATATGCTAATAAGGTGTCATTTTGAACATGAATACGGCTCACAATGGTCAACCCCAAATATGCTTCTTAACACTCGGGTAATCTGAAGTGTATGAAGTGATTGTAGCATGTTTAAACGTTGATTTTAACTTGTAGTTGACAATTACAAGTAGGCCATGGTACTGTTCTTTGATAATTCTGTCGTTTGTTTGATGAGTTAAGAGCAAAAAACAGTTAAATACTCGATTATTTATGAAAAGATGGTCACCGATTCCATTGAATCACAGTGTAGAAACTGAGAGTTTGCAGAGCTTGTGGTTCAATAACTACACTTCATGACGTGTGTTGGCTATAAATCTGCCATATGCTAGTATAGTTATCATATGACAGTAATTCTTAGCATCTAATATGATTGATTTAATACCCATCTCTGGCTTAAAAAATGGAGACATTTTATGTCGAGAGCTATAAATCTGTGTTACATTTTTCATGGTCGACATTTTCATTAAGCTTATCATGTTAAATACAATACGTTGCTCTGCTTTCGATTGGTCGCAGTTTAATATGGTGCTATGTTTGCCAAATCTTCTCAATGACATGTTTTGCCAATAATCAGCTTCCATTTAGATCATTTCTTTTATTTGATATCGATGAATTTTGGGATTTGTTTTTACTTTCATCGTTTCGTAACTTATTCTCCTCATATGTTATTATGAACCAAATTATAATTTGCTATTTCTCTGTATAAATTACACAGGATTATTTGCTAGTTACTAAAATAAATGTAAAGGTGATGATGAGGTGCCCAATTGGGGCAAAGTAAATAGGAATAGAATCCTTGGAAAGGGCTTTTAACACAACCTTTTCGAGGCACAGCCCATTACATTGATGATAAGGTTGTTATGAATTCAATGCAAATGAGAAAAGGTCTAACTATGATGATGATGGCTTTCATCCACCAAAATTTGTGCATATTTTTATTTCATTTCTCTTTAAAACTAAAAAAGTGGTTGCAAACATATTTTATTTCATATGTACAATATCTGTTATCGGAGGAATAATAATGTATATCGATTCTTTTTTGATCTCATATATTGAAGTGTTTATTGTTAAACGAGATACAACAGTGTACATATATTCTCCTTGGATCCTATATATGTAAAAATGTTTATTATTCAATCGTGGAAGAATCTTATTAGAATTATCTCGAGTTCTTGAATTTTTTTTATAGTGGGGATGGGATGAAATAATTGATCCATTAATAAAAAACTTGACATCCTCATAATCAATTATTTTGTAAGATGATTATTGATAGAGTGAATGGATTTATCATTTTTTTGAATTATCTCATTCAATTCAATAGTTTGGCGTAATGTGTATCCTCGTGTTCCTGTCATGTGAATGGATGAAATGTTGATTGTTGTAACTATTCGTATCTAGTTTATGATGAATTGAGAAGTTATCTTATAATTATGTCATTATCGATCATTAAGATGATATTTTATATTTCTCAGGATGTAATTTTATATTTTATAAATGTTATCTTTCATATATCATTGTTGAACTTCAAATTAATGATGATAAAATTATTTAGTTTTATGTCATATTAATCATCCTTCTGATATATATATATATATATATATATATATATATATATATACCGAAATCAATATATTAAAATTAGTTACAATGATCATATAGACGAAGACGACACCCCACCATCACATAAATTAGCCGAAGGCCATAACACACGCAGCATTCATTCATGCCCGCCAAACCACCACCACCTCTCTTCCCTCCAATACACCCCACACGCCGCCCCAAATGCCTCCACACTTACGCTTCGTCGCCATCACCACCACCACCACCACCCGCCTCCTCCTCCTCCTCCCTTCAACGCCTCATAAACCTCTCCATCCCCTTCTCTGGAACCCATTCCCTCCCCCAAACCCAACACGCCATTGACACCGACACCTGCAACGTCCTCATCAAATCCGACACCCACTCCGGCAGCCACCTCCGATCGCTGCTCGTGTTCACCACCATGCTCCAAGCATCCATACCCCCCGACCTTCTCACCTTCCCTCCCCTCCTCAAATCCGTCGCCCGCCTGTTCCTCCCGGATCTCGGATTATCCATCCATGGATGCGTCGTGAAGACCGGGTCCGACTCGGACGTCTTCGTGAATACCGCGCTCGTTTCCATGTACTGCTCCTTGGGCCGTGTCGGTGACGCGAGGCACGTGTTCGCCGAAATGCCTGAGAGGAACTCCGTCACCTGGAACGCGATGATCACCGGGTACGTCCACAACAGGCGGTTCAGGGAGGCACACGAGTTGTTCTCCAGGATGCTCGGGTCGGGGCTGGACCTGGGCGAGGTCACGGTGGTGACCGCCCTCTCGGCTTGCTCCCATCTTGGAGCTCTCAGCCAGGGGATCTGGATTCACAATTACATAGAGAGTCACGGATTGAGGCTGAACGTGTTCGTGGGCACTGCATTGATCGACATGTACATGAAGTGCGGGGTGATCGATGAAGCGTCCAAGGTTTTCCAGGCGATGAGAGTGAAGAACGTCTTCTCCTGGAATGCTTTGATAACGGGGTATGCCATGAACGGCGAAGGAGAAGCTGCCCTCGAGGCGTTCGATGAAATGATTATGGAGAAGGTCAAGCCGGATGGAGTCACCTTCCTGGCTCTTTTATGCGCGTGCTGCCATCAAGGACTCATCGACAAAGGTAGAAAGCTTTTCGTCGGCATGGAGGAGGACTTCGGCTTGCGGCCAAGGATAGAGCACTATGGTTGCATGGTTGATCTTCTCGGCCGAGCCGGTTTACTAGAGGAAGCTCACAAGCTCATCGCGACGATGCCAATGAAAGCAGACGCTGCTGTTTGGAGGGCACTGCTTGCTGGTTGCAGGATCCACGGGGACTTGCAGCTCAGAGAACTTGCAATAAGAAAGCTCCTCGATTTAGAGCCCGAGAACGGAGAAAACTACATCTTGCTTGCAAATCTTTTAGCTCGCGATCGGCGGTGGACCGATGTGGGAAAAGTGAGGCAGATGATGGGGAAGAAGAGGATGAAGAAGGACCCTGGGTGCAGTTTGATCGAGGTCGATAACAGGGTACACGAGTTCGTCGTCTCCGATCGGTTTCAGAGGAAAGGACTGGAGGAGATCTTTACAATGCTGGCTGCCATGAAGAGGGAATTGAAGCTGGCTGGCTATGCTGTGGACACAGAGATGGCTTCCTATGACTTGGAGGAAGAGGAGAAGGAGATGGCCGTGATGCATCACAGCGAGAAGCTTGCGCTTGCGTTTGGACTCGTAAGAGCTCAACATGGGTCGATCGTAAGGATAGTAAAGAACTTGAGAATGTGTGTGGACTGTCATACCTTTTTCAAGTTGGTCTCGGAGGTGTACCAGAGGAAGATCGTTGTCAGGGATAAGAACCGGTTTCATCATTTTGGTGGTGGAGTTTGTTCCTGTAAAGACTATTGGTGATGCAATCGAGTACCTTTTTGATCGCGTTGTTTCGACGACCCGTTCACTTCTCTAAGCATCCCTCCTCCCCTCGGGAGCCCAGTCTGGTACCAAATCCTTGTTCCTCATATACCACCACATGATCCACAAACTCTCATGTAGCTCCCAAGTCTTTCTAAGAGTTGCTTCGATCCAATTCACAACACCATCGAACCTACCTGTTGGTGAACTTTTATGCCGTGGCCGAGGAGTCAATACGACTTGGTTTGATCCCGAATGTGCAAGATCGCCAATGCAGAGACTCGGGAGGCGGGATTGCGTGTCCGATCGGGTTGAGCTATGAGCTAAGAGTCTTGTTGCTAGTTTCTTTGTCGTTGGCCCCTGCACATAGGTCGAGGTCAGAAGGGGGATTTTATGACTCGACCTCTTCGAAGCTCAAGTTAGCGTTGAGTGGCATGAGAGTGAGTTGAGTGTACAAAAAAAAGTCCCCCCTAGTCCTAGCCAGGTGGTGGGTTTTATACCTGCACACGGGGATCGGTTATACCCAGTATGTTAATGATCGCCGACCCCTTAAGCGGTTGGTCTATGCCTCTGTGCGCGGACGATGGTCGACCTGTACGGATTAGCGCCGAGCGACACCGTTCCGAGCATTCTAGGATGGCTCTGTACTCGGCGATGTCGTTCTGCGGACGATGGTCGACCTGCACAGATCGTCGTCGAGCGGCATCGTCCCGAGCATTCCGAGGCGGCTTTGTACCTGACGGTGCCATTCCAAACCTTCTGAGGCAGCTTTGTACCAGACGATGCCACTTGCATGACCTTGTATAGGCTGGGAGGATGGTCACGTTGTTTGAGTCGTCGATGTGGTCCATCACATCGGCGTTTAAGTTCCACATCAGTGCTGTCGTGGCTGTGGTATGTTGTCAAAGGGCATGCTACCAAATTGTGCCCTATCATTCTTCCCCCCCTAGAGAGCCATGCTTCGACTCCCCCCGAAGGGGCTCGGGGCATGGCTTGGTGTCTTCACTTGAATGAATCGGCTGTTGCACTGGAATTGTTGGCTTGATTGCCGGTTGGTGCTAGACTGGTTGAAAGTAAATGAGGCATGGATGTATGATTGGTCAAGTGGTGTTACTCGAGCATCGAAGACTGGTCTGGTCACGCTAGTCGGGCGCTGGAGACTGGTGAGGTCGTGCACCATGGCTCAAGCACTAGATACTGATGTGACTGAGCGTCATGGCTCGATATTGGGAACTGATGTGACCGAGCGCCATGGCTCATGCACTGGGGACTGATGTGACCTAACACCATGGCTCAGGCACTGAGGACTGGTGTGATCGAGCATCATGGCTCGGGCACTAGAGACTGATGTGACCGAGCGTCATGGCTCGGGTATTAGGGACTGATATGATCGAGCGTTATGGCTCGGGCACTCGGGACTGATGTGACCGAGCACCATAGCTTGGGCATTGAGGACTGGTGTGATCGAGCATCATGGCTCGAGTACTGGAGACTGATGTGATGACTCGGGTACTGTGGACTGATGTGACCGAGCACCATGGCTCAGGCACTAGGGACTGATGTGACCAAGCACCATGACTTGGGCAATGAGGACTGGTGTGACTGAGCATCATGGCTGGAGACTGATGTGACCGAGCATCGAGCACCATGGCTCGATTATTGGGGGTTGATGTGACCGAGCACCATGGCTCGTGTACTGGGGACTAATGTGACCGAGCGCTATGGCTCGAGCACTAGGGACTGATGTGACCAAGCATCATGGCTTGGGTATTGGAGACTGATGTGACCGAGCACCATGGCTTGGGCACTGGGGACTAATGTGACCGAGCACCATGGCTCAGGTATTGGGGACTGATGTGACCAAGCATCATGGCTCAGGTACTGGGGACTGATGTGACTAAGCGCCATGGCTCAGGCACTAGGGACTAATGTGACCGAGCATCATGGCTCGAGTACTAGGGACTGATGTGACCGAGCATCATGGCTCGGGTACTAGGGACTGATGTGATCGAGGATCTGCATAGCCCATAGCCAAAGCCGACTATGGCGGGAGATTTCCCGCCATGCAGTTTTGTGGGAATTTCATTTATGGCTAGAGCCTTTGCTTTCGGTGGGAGGCTCTTGTCCTGGTGGGAACAATTTTTCCTTGGAACTTGTGTTTATGCACTCTTTCATGAGTCATTATGGCGAGGTGAGTGGCTGCTCGCATTCGGGGAAGGTGAAGGGTCACCTCGATTGGTGGGGCTTTCTTTATAAACCTCCTCGATTTTGCTGGTTCTTACTAGTTCATTCCAGTGCTTCGACTCCCTTCCTCCATTGTTTCCATTGGTCGATTAGCAGTTCAGGTCGATCGGGATGTCTTCTTCTTCCTCTTCTTCATCTTCTTCATCTGGTCGATCGGGGTTTGAGGTTGCAGCGTCAACCTCAAGTAGTGTCGGGGATAGCTTGTCGGCGGGTGGTGCATCCCCCGTGAGTGAGAAGGTTGTGCGGGCCCTCAAAGTCTCAAAATCGTTGCATGATTTTGATTCTATTGTTACTATAGCGCTGCTTGGCTGCATCTAGGATCATTATAGTATACCGGTCAAATATGAGTTACATGCTCCTTGGCCTGGACAATGCGCCTATGACCTGTTCTTGGACGAGTTTGGGCTGACACTTGATGCATTAGAGGTAGGGCTCAAGTTTCCTCTGCACTCGACAATTGAGGTCTGTCTCAATGGCGAATTTCACCCTTGTAGATGATGCCGAACTCATGGCGGTATATGGTGGTCTTCCTCAGGGAGTATCACGGTGTGGGTATATTTAACCCTGACCCGCTCGCTCTTCCTTACTTTCATCTTTCCAAAGGGCTGGGTGGTTACTACCTATCGTCCCGGGGTGGTTTTAGGGTAAGCGGGGTACCTTCTAACAACAAGGGGGTGGAAGAGCCATTACTTCTTTATTAATCGTAGTTAGGGATGGGGTTTTGAACTCCAATGGTCGGTTCGATCCGGTTAACAATACTTCCTCGGAGTTGTCTAATGAGGAATTCGAGCAGCTTGGGCATTTGAAGGAGATTCTTTCTTCTTCCCAGGCGATCAAGAACATGATCGAGGAGTGCTTGGTCGAGGCGGGTCTTAGTTTGGCTCCTCGGGGTATGGTCCGAGCCCGTCCCCTTGCCTTTGCTCCAGCCATAGCTTTATCATTCTCCGTGTCGCTGACCCACCCTTGATCTCTTGGGTAGACATGGTGAACCTCAAGGAACTGAGAGGCATGCCTCGCATTTCAGTGACTTCTCGCCCTACCCAATTGTTCGCTCCTCCCTCGGGAGGGCCCAACCCGACAGCACGACGGAGAAGCCTTGAGCAAGACTATCCACGGAAGAAGGCTAAGGTTGGGACCCGCAAGATGTCCGAGGCGGCTGTGGCTGGGGGGCTACCACCGTTCAGGGGGGCGAGTGCAGAGAAAGTTCTTGGGGCGCCACCCAAGGCGGATGTGTCGGCGGGAGCACGCACGGTAAGGAGCATGCTCCCTCGTCGGGGGTGGAGCCTGGGAGGTCGGTTCAGTCGGTGTCGATGCCAGACCTTTGTCACATCCAAACGCAAACAAAGAACGAGCCTTTCAAGCTCTGTCGATGGGCGAATTACTTGATGGAGAGGCAGAGGCTCCCCTCGAGCCGCGTTGGCCGGGGCTGACCATGGGGAGCCGCGTGTGGACTGATGGTTTCTCGTCCATGGCGTATGTCTGATGTGCGCTTGTCCTGGTAGTAGCTAAGCAGGTGTATACCTCTCCATCGGAGGTGCTGATTGGCAAAACCGCCAAGTCCTTGGTCTGGGTAAGAATGCTGCCTTTTTCATCTGCTCCCGTGGTTTCTTCTTTCAAGCACTGATTTGCGCTTTCTTTGTGCAGAGGCAACACTTCTTTCAAGTTCTATGGGGCTGATAGATCGGGTTCAGGATGTGGGTTGAGTAATTAGTAATATGGGGGATAAGATTACCGTACTTCGTGGTCAAATCAAAGAACTAAAACGAGGTTCTACGCCGGAAGATGTTGTAATGGCCAAGCAGCGGGAGGCTGACTTGGAAGGGGAGGTGGCTCGGTTGAAGTCTGAGCTCGAGGATGCTGAGCGGGAGCAAGGCATGCTTCAAGAACAGCTCGCAGAGGCTCAATGCCTATTGAAGGAGTCCCGCGGGAGGGTTCGTTTGATGGAGGGCGAGCTACTGGACCTATTGCGGGGTTTGAGGAGGCCCGAGCGGAGATGAATAAGGCAGAGGAAGCCCTTGTTCACGAGGTTCAGGCGACGCCTGAAAAGGGGAAGAAGATTATATCAAAGTACAAGGAATTAGTCGGTTTTCAACTCGATATGCAAAGATCAGGCCAGGTTACTTATGAATACGGATACCGAGTTGCTCTGGCTTGGTTCCGAGCTCGGTACCCCGATCTAGTAATCGAGGAAGATCCTTTCACTAGCCTGCCCGAAGACGAGAATGTTGCAATGCCCAATGAGGTGCCTTTTGATGACAGCGTGGGCGATCCTAAGGCCTAGGTCTATCTTCACGTATTTTTGGCGATCGGTCGGAAGTTGTTATGCTTTTGTTTGTCACGACTGATCGGGCTATGTAACTTTTTGCTTATCAATACAACTCTATTCTCTGGAACAGATTTTTCGTGTCATGTGGGGATTCTTAGACCGACCCTAGGGTTTCCCGAGCCGAGAACACTTGCTAGACATAGAACTTTAAATTTGATATGTGTCAGGTCCTTGGTAACTGATCTCCTTCTTGCATTGTTAGGCAGTAAGTGCCATCCCGAAAAACTTCAGCTACTCGATAGGGACCCTCCCAACTTGGGGCCAGCTTGCCCCGGGTGCATGTCGGGTCACTGACCTCAGCCTTTCGTAAGACCAAGTTGCTAAGCTTGATCGGTCGAGGGCACACCTTTCGGTTGTAGAGTTCGGCGATAGTTTTTTTGTAAGCCAGGGTTCGGAGGTGCGCATCGGCTCTCCGCTCTTCCACGAGGTCTAGGTTAGCGTGGAGGCCTTTGTCCGTTGTACCTTCTTCGAAGTTCTTAATCCGAGGGGTCGGGAAGACTACCTTGGGGGGGAGCACCGCCTCGGTTCCAAATGCTAAACTAAAGGGTGACTCTCCTATGGCAGGTTTTGGCATTGTGCGGGAGGCCCACAGGATGCTCAAGAGCTCGTTGACCCACGTGCCTTAAGCTCCGAAGACTCTCCTCTTAAGGCCCTCAAGAAGAGCTCGGTTGGTTACCTCGGCCAGACCGTTGGTTTGAGGGTGGGCCACCGAGCTAAACCTCAACTGTATCTCGTAATCTTCGTAAAATTTTCTAAACTTGGCGTTGTTGAACAATGTCCCATTGTCAGTGATGATGGCTTTAGCGATGCCGAAACGAGTGATGATGTTCTTCAAGACGAACCCCTCGACCTACCTCTCAATGATGGACGCTAGTGGCTCAGCCTCTACCGACTTCATGAAGTAATCTACCTGAACAATGAGGAACCTTCATTGTCCTGAAGCTGGGGGGAAGGGGTTGAGGAGGTCCATCCCCCACTACGCGAAGGGCCATGCACAGTCTATCGGGGTTACTGGGATCGTGGGTTGATGTTGCACTCGAGCATGCTTTTGGCATTGTTGACATCGCTGTACATAAGTCTTGGCGTCCTGGTGCATGGTTGGCTAGTAATAGCCTTGTCGGAGGATTTTGAAGGCTAGGGTTCGGCCGCCAATGTGCTCTCCGCAGATTCCCTCATGGACCTCGGTTAAAATTGCCTGGGCCTCCTTGGGGGCCAGGCACCTCATGAGCGGTTAGGTGAATGACATTCGGTAGAGTCGTCCATTCATCTCGCAATACCATGCTTGTGTACGCCAAAGCCGTCGAGAGGCAGCTTTGTCGGTCGGAAGTGTTCCATCCCTCTTGTAGCGGAGGATCTCCTTTATCCAGGTCGAGGTCACATCAACTTTGACAACATCCTTGGCCATGATGGTTCGACAAGGGAGTTGCTCGACCTCGGGAAGGGGCGGTTTGATGCTTGGACCCAAGGCAAGTTTTGCCAATGCGTTTGCTTGCATGTTTTGCACCCGAGGAATCCTCGTCATCGTAAAGTGTTGGAAGCGGTCGGCGAGTTGTCTCACCTTCAACAAGTATTTAGACATGGTTGTATCTTGAGCTCTATAGTGTTGAATCTCAGATTTTGATGATGAAATCAATTGATAAATTGTTTGATCTAATCTATATGTTGAGAAAAGTGTGTAGGATTAACTACAATGGTGGTAAGACATAAAGCAAATGTTGTGCCAGAGTCAAGATCGAGATTTCGTTGGGAGTTTAAGAGTTTGTCAGAAGTCCGGACGTTCATTGGAAGTTCCACCGGAATTAACCGAGAAGTCCAGGAGCTTACCAAAGAAGCTTGTCGGAACTCGCTAAGAAGATCATCGTGTCTAGGAGCTTGCTGGAAGTCCGCTAGAACATTGTTGTGAGATAGTCGGAAGTTCGTTGGAAGATCACCGGAAGCTCGCCGGAAGAACAATTGACGAACCGGAACAAGAATGCTTTGTTAAATGTCTTAATTATTGTAGTTAGACCTTAAGTTGAGTTAGGATTGGGAGGTAATCCCACTAACTCAGTTAGGGGCCAACTGGACCCTTAACAGGACTGAATTGGGCCGGATTGAACAACCCATTCAGCACCTGAAGTCCGACCGACGGTGGCATCGCCTGGGACTCGGTCTCCCAGGTGTTCTGGGCGGTGGTACCATTGGTAGTTATTACCTGCCAATGATGGTATCGCTTGTCAAGTGATGGTACCACTAGAGCTCAGTCTTCGAGAGCTCTGTCAAGCGGTGGTACCGCCAGACTAGGCGGTGGTACCGCCCAATAATGATGATGGTACCGTCGGTACCATAAATTCTAGGGATGTGACACTTTTTAGCTTCAATTCTGAAGCCATTGGGACCTATAAATATCTCACCCTTTTCTGTATGGAAGGGTAACAAAAGTGCAATCAAAAGTGTAAAAAATCTTAAGTGTTGGGGCGTTAAAAGTGTTGTAAAAGTGAGAAGAGTCCTTCTCCCTCTCTTATCTTTGTAATCATCCAAGAAAGAGGAGTGAGGCTTGTAAGGGTTATCTCCTAAACCTATTGAAAGGAGAAAGCATTGTAAAGAGGTGGTTGGTCTACGCCTATTGAAGGAGGACCATTAGTGGACGCTGGTGACCTTAACGAAGGAGGAATCAGAAGTGGATGTAGGTCACAATGACTGAACCACTATAAATTCCGGTGTGTTCTTTCCTTACTGCAAATTCTCCTTACTGCATTCAACTTTACTACATTGCAAACTGCCCAACCTTTTCTTCTCTACTTATTCAAAGTAAAATAAATGATTTGAGTCGAAACCAATTTTTATCATACGAAGGCTTTTGAATCGACGTAATCTTTCCACTACACTAATTCACCCACCCCCCCCCCCACTCTTAGTACCGCTCTTGATCCTAACAATTGGTATCAGAGTAAGATCACTCTTGTTTGGTTTGAAACCCAAGAGAGATGACATTTGCCGACAACCAAGAGGGTCATTCAATTACACGTCCACCTATGTTCAATGGAACGAATTACACATATTGGAAGACTATAATGAGGATTTTTCTAATTTCAATGGATTTTGAGTTATGGAACCTTGTAGAAATTGACTTTCAAAAGTCTTCTCTTCCAATGAGCGATTGGAATGAGTTAGAGAAGAAGACTTTCGCTTTAAATACCAAGGCTATGAATGTCTTGTTTTTGCGCTTTAGATAAAAACGAGTTCAATCGAGTGTCTATTTGTGAAATGACTTTTAATATTTGGCACACACTCAAAATCACTCACGAAGGAACTAGTAGAGTAAAGGAGTCGAAGATAAATATTTTATTTCATACTTATGAATTGTTTCGGATGAAGCCTAGCGAGACTATTGTCGACATGTACACCCTTTTTATGGATGTCGTTAATAGTTTAAAAGCACTTGGCAAATGTTTTTCGAACTTTGAACTTGTTAATAAAATCTTGAGATCTCTTCCAAAGAGTTGGGACCCTAAAGTAATGGTTATTCAAGAGGCCAAGGATTTAAACAACTTTTCTCTCGAAGAACTTATCGGGTCACTAATGACCTATGAGATGACTTGCAACGCTCATGAAGAACTTGAGAATAACCTTTCAAATAACAGGAAGGTAATGTCACTAATGTTGAATCTCGTATTTTGATGATGAAACCAATTGATATGTGTTTATGTTTTAATTTGTGTTTTCAGTGATGCAGGATACTTTGATCAGGATGAGATAATTAAAGCAGGAAAAATCATGTTGTGCCGGAGGAAAACATGTCAGAAGATTAGACGTCGAGCCGGAGGAACGGTCGACGTATCGACATAAGGTTTCGGGCCGTGGATTCGGACATCGGGCCAAGAAGAGCGGATATTGCGCCAAGGATATCGGAGTTGCGGAGTCAACTGGCCGATTGGGCAATAGGCCTCAAGAGAGGACGATGTGCTGAAGAATCGGATGAAGCGTCGAGGGACCAATGACATGCCGGACAACATGATTAAATGCTTAGTATTAATTGTCTAGATCGAAGTATGTTTTACATGTGCAGGATTAACTACGATAGCAAGGCATGAAGCAAAATGAAGTCCCGGAGTCAAGGACGCGATTTCGTTGGGAGTTCGAGAGTTCGTCAGAAGTCTGGATGTTCGTCGGAAGTTCTGTCGAAACCAGCCGAGAAGTCTCGGAGCTTGCCAGAGAAGCTCATTGAAACTCACCAAGAAGATCATCGTGAAGTCCAGGAGCTTGCCGGGAGTACGCCGGAACATTGCCGAGAGATCGCCGGAAGCTCGCCGGAAGAATAGACATAGGGACTTGTTTAGCTTAGCAAATGTCTTAGGATTTCGTAGTTGGCACATAATTGGGCTTGGATTTGGGCCAATCCAATTATGGGCCAGCTAGGCCCATGTAAGAACTATGTTGGGCCCAATAAGAGGCCCAAATAATGCCCCAAGAAGTCTCACCGTCGTGGCACAATCTTCGAGACTATGTAGGCGGTGGTACCGCCCAACATTGTCCCCCTAAGCGGTGGTACCGCCTAGGGCAGTGTTAGTGTCAGACTGACACTAGGCGGTAGTACCGCCCAACGCAGGCGGTGGTACCGCCTGTGCTTGGGGAACCCAGGATGGGAAAGTTTTAGACTCCAAGTTTGAATCAACTTGAAGCCTATAAATACCCCTCTCATCCCTGGTTAAAACACACAAGCACAGAGAATTTAAAGAGGGAAAAATGATGTTGTAATCTCTTGTGAGAATCCTCCTCTTTGAGTCTAAGTGTTAGAATAGTTTGAGAGGAGTGAGTGCTTGTAAGGGTTATCTCCTAAACCCGATAAAAGGAGAAGAGGGGTGTAAAAGGTGATTGGCCTTCATCTATTGAAGGAAGGCCTCTAATGGATGCTAGTGACCTCGTCGGAGGAGGAAGCCGAAAGTGGATGTAGGTCACGTTGACCAAACCACTCTAAAACTGCTGTGTTCTTTGGTTTGCATTTTATTCTTATCATTTGCATACTGCAAACTACTTTACTTAGTCACTACGCGTCCATACGCTTCTAAGTTATTAAGCTTCCGAAATCGGTTTTCGTCGAAATTAGTTTTTATCGTACGAAAGTTTTTAAACCGATGTTATTTTACTGCTGCACTAATTCACCCCCCTCTTAGTGCCGACTCTTGATCCTAACAACTAAAAACTCAAGAAGACCACTTGAAAAAAAAATTCAAGTGATGAGGACTATGATGATGACTTGGCACTCTTGACAAGAAAGTTTAAAAAATTCATACAAAAGAATAAATCTAAAAATGATACTAAAAATAAATTTGAACTCAAGAAAGAACAAGTTATATGCTATGAATGCAAGAAGCCGGGACATTTCAAAAGCGAATGTCCTCAAGCAAAGAAGAAGCAACCAAAGAAGAAGAAGGCTCTTAAAGCAACTTGGGACGACTCAAGTGTATCCGAAGAAGAGGAGCTAACCAACACAGAGCAAGTTGCTCACTATGCACTAATGGCTATCGGAGATGAGGTAAGCAGTTCATTAGATGCAAATTTATCTTTTGATGAATTACTAAGTATTTTTCATGATTTATTTGATGAATGTAAATTAGTTAGTAAAAAATATAAACTGTTAAAAAAGGAGCATGCTTCTCTTGTTAGTGATTTTGATAAATTAAAAGTTGAGTACAATGATAGTTTAGCTCCTTGCACAAAATGTGATGAATTAGAAATACTTAAAAAGGAAAACTTGCTACTCAAAGAAACCTTAGAAAAGTTTGAGGTTGGTAGCAAGTCCTTGAACATGATCCTTGCCAATAAGGGTCACGTTCATAGAAGAGGCGGAATCGGATTTGTGAGTACCTCTCACCAAAATTCAACCACCTTTGTTAAAGGCCTTACCTTGCATGTTTCACCCCGAAACAAATGAAACTTTTATTGCAAATCTGGATATGTTGCTTATCAATGTTGGTTTAAGAGATGTAGTTCACACAAATTGATTTGGGTTCATAAAGGAACCGTAAAAAACTCAATGCAACATGATAAGTTGAGTAGATCAATTTTTGAGGCACCCAAGGTCAAATGGGTACCTAAAAATCATTCTTTTTTATAAAAATGTTTACCATCACAAGCTAGGAGCAATAGATGGTACCTTGATAGTGGACGCTCAAGGTACATGACCGGAGATCCATCTTAATTCTCTAAACTCACTAGCCTAGACGAAGGGTATGTCACTTTCGAAGACAACAACAAGGGTAAAATCATTGGCAAAGGAACTATAGGTAACAAATCCAACTTTTTGATTAAAGATGTGTTGTTGGTTGATGGCTTAAAGCATAATCTTTTGAGTATTAGTCAATTGTGTGATAAAGGATACATCATTAGATTTGAATCCAATGCTTGCATTATTAAAAAACCACACAAAAACACATCTTTAATTGCCCTAAAACAAAATAATGTATATATTATCGACATTGATGATCTTTGTAATGAAATGTGTTTTTCGATTTTGAATGACGATGCTTGGCTTTGACATAGAAGAATAGGTCATGCTAGATGAAACTAATATCTCAAATCTCATTTAAAGAACTTGTAAGAGATATTCCTCACATTAAGTTTGTTAAAGACAATGTGTGTAATGCATGTCAATTAGGAAAACAAATAAAAGGTAGTTTCAAACTAAAGAATCAAATAAGCACCTCTAGACCATTGCAATTGATCCATATGGATTTGTTTAGATCAATTGATACATCAAACCTATGAGGTAGCAAATACGCCTTTGTAATTGTGGACGATTATAGTAGATACACTTGGATATACTTGGCACACAAAAGTGATTGCTTTAGGTATTTTTTAAAGTTTTGTAAACTTGTTCAAAATGAAAAAGACTTTATGATTTCATCAATTCAGAGTGATCAAGGTGGCGAATTTCAAAATCGTGATTTTCAAAATTTTTGTAAATCTAACGGATACAACTATAATTTCTCTACTCCAAGAAATCCTCAACAAAATATAGTAGTAGAAAGAAAAAATAGAAACTTACAAGAAATGACAAGAACCATGTTGAACAAACATAGCCTATCCAAATATTTTTGGGCCAAAACTGTTAATACGACATGTTATGTCATGAATAGGGTTCTAGTAAGACAATTACTTTCCAAAACTCCTTATGAATTGTGGAACAACAAAAAACCCAACGTTTCATATTTTAAAGTTTTCGATTGTAAATGTTTTATCTTGAATGAAAAAAGAAGCTTTAGGAAAGTTTGATGCAAAATTCGATCAAGGGATTTTTCTTGGCTATTCTTCTAGTTCTAAAGCCTTTTTGTATTTTTAACAAAAGAATTTTGATTATAGAAGAATCTATTCATGTTGTCTTTAATGAAGTTTCTGAATTTAAGAAAAATGAGTTTGACGATGATCTTATTTTTTATACTTTGAATTTAAATGAACCTTCTCCTTTAACTAGTAACTTCGATGCATCTTCTTCCGAAACATCCTTACCCAATGAATGAAAGTACGTAGATGCTCATTCTAAGAAGTTAATCATAGGAGACACATCAAAAGGGATTCAAACTCGTTCTTCTCTTAAAAATTTTTGTGCCAATGCTACTTTTCTTTCTCAAATTGAACTTAAATGCATTGACGAGACCTTGAAAGATGATTCATGGGTTATCACAATGCAAGAAGAGTTGAATCAATTTGAGAGAAATGAGGTGTGGAAGCTTTTTCCGAGGCTAAATGACCATTTAGTTATTGGTACTAAATGGGTCTTTAGAAACAAGATGAATTTGGTATCGTGGTTAGAAATAAGGTTAGATTAGTAGCCAAGGGTTTTAACCAAGAAGAATGTATCGATTATGAAAGAACCATTACTCATGTGGCATGATTAGAAGCCATAAGGATGCTCCTTGCCTATGCTAGCAATAATAATTTTAAGTTATTTCAAATGAATGTTAAAAGTACTTTTCTTAATGACTTTATTTCTGAAGAAGTTTATGTTGAACAACCTCTCAAATTTGAGAATGATAATCTTCCTAATCATATGTTTAAATTGACTAAAGCTCTATATGGATTGAAACAAGCCCTAAGGGCTTGGTATGAGAGACTTCGCTCATTTATTATCTAAAATAATTTCTCTAAAGGTAAGGTCGATACTACATTGTTTATTAAAAATTTTGAAAATAATTTTCTTGTTGTTCAAATTTACGTTGATGATATTGTTTTTGATTCTATAAATGAATCTCTATATGAATCGTTTGCCAAGAGTATGAGCCAAGAGTTTGAAAGGAGCTTAATCGGTGAACTAACAGGCTTACAAATCAAATAACTTAGTAATGATATTTTTTTTAATCAAACAAAATATGCATTAGACTTACTAAAATGGTCTAATATGGATAATTCAAAGGCTATCAATACTCATATGAGTACCTCCACTAAGTTAGACATTGACGAAACTACAGAAAGCTTTGATCATAAAACTTATAGGAGTATGATAGGTAGTTTACTATACCTCACCATAACTAGACTGGACATTATGTTTAGCGTAGGGCTTTGTGCTAGGTTTCAATCTAATCCTAAGCTATCTCATCTTAAAGTAGTTAAAAGAATTCTTAGATATCTTAAAGGAACCACTAATATAGGATTATGATTACAAAATCCAAAAATTTTGAATTAACTACGTATATTAATGTGGATTTTGCTGGATATAGATTAGATAGAAAAAGCACATTCGGAACATGTCAACTCTTAGGTCATGCACTTGTCTCTTGGTCTTCTAAGAAACAAAACTCGATTGCATTATCTACAACTGAAGCCGAATACATAGCGGCTAGTGCATGTCATGCACAAGTCATATGGATGAAAAATACATTAGAATATTATAGAATTTATCTTAAGAACATTCTCATAAAATGTGACAACACAAGTGTAATATGTTTAACGAAAAATCCTATTCAACACTTTAGAACTAAACATATTGACAGTAGACATCACTTTATACGAGATCATGTTAATAATCATGATGTAATCTTAGAATTCATTGATACGAAACATCAATTGACTGATATCTTTACAAAACCTTTAAATGAAGAACAATTTGATTTCATTAGAAGGGAGTTAGAGATGTTAAATTATCCGAATACATGAGTTTGTTGTATTTCTTTTCCTGACTATCTTTCTCTTAATATATTTCATGAATGGAGCTTTCATGAATTTATTTCATTTTTATCTTCCTTGATATCAAGTTTATGCTCCATCACTTAATGATTTTTGATACACTTAGTCCTTTCACTCATGGAATTCATTGACAAATGCATCTCTCACGGATTTCACTCTTGTGAATTTTTAACAGATTTAATTATGAAGTTTTATTCAAGGATTTTTAATCCTTCATTTGATGCTTCTTCCTTACTCTTCTCATGAAAGAAAAATTTTATGAATTGTTAGTGTGTGATGATCACTTGCAAGAATAGGGATTTGATTTTGTATGGATATCTTGATCCTTTTCATAAATCCCTTCTCTTTGTTAAAATTGAAGCATGATTTAATGAAACTCATTTATTGTTTTGAATTTGACTTGGTTCAAATCCTTTCATGAAATTTGGTTCTTGATGGAATCTTTTCTTTTCCTTCTTCCTCGACAAAGGAAGAAAGAAACTTGCACAACTAAAGAAGAACCAAAAAGCCCTTGAGTAAAAATGTCAGCTTTTCTAAAAGTTATCATGCAAAGTTTTTGCTTACCTTCCTCTATGGTTTGGATAAATTAGTGTAAAACTTGCTTGAATCTTTACAACACTTGCATTGTTGAAGTGTTCTCCTTTTTGTTGATGACAAAGGGGGAGAAATGTGACAAATTGACGACAAAATGAATGTCTTAGATAAGTGCATAAAATGTATTACGAATGCTTGAAATATGAGCAAATATAATTGGAATCATCAAATACATTGCACATACTTGAAACATATCAAAATGTATTGCATATGAATATTTGAAATCTTTATCGTAGTTACCTTAAAATGCATGCATCATATATATCGTAGATACTTGAACTCTTTCATGAATGTTTGATAAATGTCTATCATAATGATAAGGTATCATGAGCTTAACTTGCTATTTACAATTAATACCATGCCTTAAAATGATGAATTGTCATCTTTTATCGAGAATTATCATCTTGCTAAATTTTATATTCGAAACTCATATCATATTTGAAAATGATGATTGTTTATCATCATTGGACTTGAAAATGGATGTCATGCATTGATATCATTTTTATTGATAAATACGTGATATCGTATTTTGAATTAGAAAATCATGATAAGTATCATGATGTACATGTTGATAAGTTTAAATGAAAATAACTTATCGGTTTGATGCTTGAATTCAAAGGCCTTGAATTCAAGAATGTTTTTTCTCAAGCATAGCATATAGATAGGGGGAGTTAAGGTTAACTTCGTCATCAATTGATTATCATCATCCAAAAGGGGGAGATTCTTGAATTTCGAATTTTGATGATGAAATCAATCGGTAAATTATTTGATCTAATCTATATGTTGAGAAAAGTGTACAGGATTAACTATGATAGCGGTAAGACATAAAATAAATGTTGTGCCGGAGTCAAGATCGAGATTTCGTTGGGAGTTCAAGAGTTCATCGGAAGTTCCACCGGAATTAACCGAGAAGTCCAGGAGCTTGCCAAAGAAGCTCGTCAGAACTCGCTAAGAAGATTGTCGTGAAGTCTAAGAGTTTACCAGAAGTCTGTCGGAACATTGCCGAGAGATCTTCGGAAGTTCGCTGAAAGCTCACCGAAAGAACAATTAACGAACCGGAACAAGAATGCTTTGTTAAATGTCTTAATTATTATAGTTAGACCTTAAGTTGAGTTAAGATTGGGAGGTAATCCCACTAACTCAGTTAGGAGCCAATTGGGCCTTTAACAGGATTAAATTAGGTCGGATTGAACAGCCCATTCTGCACTTGAAGTCACGGTCGCCGCCTTGGACTTGGTCTCCCAAGTGTTCTGGGCGGTGGTACCGTCAACAGTTATTACTTGCCAGTAGTGGTATCACCTGTCAGGCGGTGGTACTGCCAGAGCTCAATCTTCGAGAGCTATGTTAGGCGATGGTACCACCAGACTTGGTGGTGGTACTGCCCAGTGTTAGAGAGTCAGGCGATGGTACCGCCCAATAATGGCGGTGGTACTGCCAGTACCCCGAAATATAGGGATGTGATACTTTTTGGCTCCAATTCTGAAGCCACTAATATCTATAAATATCCCACCCTTTTCTGCACGGAAAGATAATAAAAGTGCAATCAAAAGTGTGAAAAATCTTAAGTGTTGGTGTTAAAAGTGTTTTAAAAGTGAGAAGAGTCCTCCGAGGTTGGCCTAAGTCAGTTGTACTACATCCGCACTGGGCCTTAGAGAGTTGTAGGGAATGCTCGCACATTCGAGCATCCAAAGTGCCATACAAGGCCATCTGGGCTCGAAATACTACAACATGTTCCATTGGGTCGGAGCTACTATTGTAGGTTTTAAGCGTAGGAAGACGAAAGCTTTGCGGGATGAGCTTGTCCTGGACCTCCTGTACAAAGGGTGACCCTCCCGGGAGAACCTCGTCGAGCTCTTCCTTGGATTTGTGGAACTCCCTTTGGACTTCATCAAGATGCCAATTGACCGAGCGCAACTGAGCCCGGAGAGAGTCCGCCAAGTCATATGATAATGTGTCGGGGTCGAGAATGCTATGCTTGGGTATCAGCCTTGGGTTCTCCGATACCTTCTCGGGTGATGGGGTAATGTTCACCGCAATGGGCTGCTGAGGGGCCGATGGTGATGGGGGACTAGGAGCTAGCAGTTGCCATTGTAGTGGCTGAGGCATCGCCGATTGTTGGGCTAGCTGAGGGACTAAAAGGATGATGGTCTACATCATCCCTACTAAAGCTTGGACCTGGTGAGTGAGGCTAAGGAATGCCTCAGTTGAGATGGGAGGTTGCCCCATGCTGGTCTCGGGAGGCGACAACACAAGATCATTGAATAGTCGCCAATAGTGACTTGGGGTTGCGGTTAAGGTGTTTCTTTCTAGGCTCGGAGGGAGCGGGGTTGCCCTCCGAACCCAAAGGTCGGGTGTGGCTCTTCTATGGGATGCTCCTCTGGGTTGTTCGGCTGAGGGCGTTCTTACGACATCGGGCCCTCCTTCTAGTGCCAAAATGTTGGTGAACCTTTTATGCTGTGGCCGAGGAGTCAGCATGGCTTGGTCCGATCCTAAATGTGCAAGGTCGCTCACGCAAAGAATCAGGAGGCTGGATTGGGCGTCCGATCGGGTTGAGCTATGAGCTAAGAGTCTTGTTGTTGGTTTCTTCGTCGCCGGCCCCTACACATAGGTCAAGCTCGAGAGGGGGATTTCCCGACTCGACCCCTCCGAAACTCAAGTTAGTATTGAGTAGAATGAGAGTGAGTTGAGTGGACCGAAAAAAAGTCCCCAGGTGGTGGGTTTTTATACCTACACACGAGGATCGATCGTACCCCGTATGTTAATGATCGTTGACCCCTTTAAGCGGTCGGCTCATGCCTCTATGCACGGACGACGGTCGACTTGTATGGATCGGCGCCGAGCGACACTGTCCTGAGCATTTTGGGATGGCTCTATACCCGACGACGTCGTTCCGCAGATGACGGTCGACCTGCACAGATCATCGCCAAGTGGCACCGTCCCAAGCATTCTAGGGCGGCTCTGTACCCGACGACGTCATTCCGAACCTTCTAGGGCAGCTTCGTACCCGACGACGCCGCTTGCACGACCTTATACAAGCTAAGAGGATGGTCGCATTGTTTGAGTCGCTGACGTGATCCGTCACATCGTCTTTTAAGTTTCACATGGTGCTATCGTGGCTATGGTATGCTATCAAAGGGCGTGCTGCCAAATTGTACCCTATCACTACCTATCTCTCGAAACCATCAGAGTGTTGGTATCAAAATAATTAAGGATAAATCTGACTTTTGTGATGGGGATCCAGAACCCGACAATTCGTGTGCCCTAAATCTTACTTCAACGCCCTCAGGGGTCGGCACCGGAGGCGAGCGACACCGAGAGGAGTCACCACAAGAGCTTTTCGACGCCGGAGGAACGAGGCGGGGATGGTGATGGTGGTGGTCCAAGGATACCGCGGCTGTCATTGCTATCTATCTACGATAGCATCGAGGGGCGACGAAGACCGGCGCGCTCTCTCCGGTCTGGTCTGGACCGTTGTTGGGAGAGCATCAAGCGACTGGCTTGATTATAACGGATCTGAACCGTCCGATCATGATTGTTCGGTGAGTGTATGATGGAACGGGCACCGTCTCCATCGAGTGAAAAAAGACATAAAACGAATGGAAGCACCGAGGGGTCTTGCGTTGCATGGAACTCTGGCTATCAACATATGGAGCTTAAGCATACCTTTACCTTAACATGATATGGAGCCCTTTAAATGCACTCTAACGCAAATTTGACATCATCACCTTTGTAAGTGTCACATGCTAATGTAGAACCGAAGCAGGGAAACACGTACAAAGGTAATCAAGTGTTACAACAGAATCAGTAATAATAAACAGGAAGAATGTAATAATTCATGTGCAAAAGCTGAAAAGTGGCCATATAATGGAAATAGAAGTGGGTAAAAAAAATCTAATATAAGAACTTGCTTATCTGCTATCCTGAATGATTGAACATCTGCAGCCCCTATTTGCCGAGTAACCGGCGAGTGCGTCGGTTGGGTCCTTTCACTCGGGAATTCAGCTCTTCCACATCATTATGCAAGGCAGGCATCCAGAGCCTTGTTTTGCCTGCCAAGAAGCAAGGAGATTCCATTTACCAAAAAGATAGAGCAACAGATAAAACAAGTTACATGGGCCATTCAAGAGGCAGGAACATGAATCCATGAACTCAGGGTAAACGAGAGAATTAGATAGCATAACACCAGACTCTTTCTAGTTATTTTTTTTATCTTTAATAAGATCAGATAAAGACATGCAAAAGCTCATGGAAAAGGGCAGGTGCAATGGCACAGGACTACGAAATTAGGAAGCGGCAAAAAGTATGATGTAATACATCATACATTTCTCTTATTTGACCAACAACCTTCCATTGACATATTGTTCCATAGAACTGAATGACCCCAGAAAAAATAATTATATTTAATTTTTTTTAATTTTAATTTTTTACACCAACATTTACATGGACTACTAAATGAATCAAGAGGTGAAAATAAAAGATGACAAAGCTACAATAATCACTGAAAAGTAAAAAAGGCCATGACCACTCTGCTTTTTCTTCGTCAAAATTTGTTAGGTTTGTCCATGGTTGGTTCTCATGCAACATTTGAGATTTTTCTTATAAAGCAAAATTTCTCAATTTAAACTTATTTGTACGCCGTGCAGATGCATTCATTTAGGAATCAAACATCCAAATTTTGCTCATTTTTCTTTCTTTCTTTATTTTATAATGATACATATAATGAATGCTATACTAAAGCAAGGATGCGGAAACTACAGTCTGAACTGCAACACCAAAGTTGGAAAACTCTAAAATTTCGAATGAGTCTGCTGTCAATGACACAAATTCTCCCACTAATGGCCAACCACTGACCTTCAACCAATTTTCAAGGTAAAAAGAGTAGGTAGGTATAAGAAGAAGAAAGAGAGAGAGCGAGAGGGTCATATAATAGTTTCTTTTCTTTACATGAAATTTATTTATTTATGCAAAAACGTATCATGTTGTTGTATAAAAAGTTGTATATGGAACAAGAAAAATGGTTACAGATGCATAATTTTATAGCCACTTTAAAAAGATGGCAAAGCTCTAATCACCAGTAATGGCGGCACATTGATACAGTACCAAATACCAGTAGGGGTAAAGCTGACAACCTCCTAATATGATGAACGATCTAAGTTTTTCTTTCCAAAAATTTCCACGATAAATTTGTCAATATTGATGTTAATGCAAACTCAGTGACTAAGATAACCATAGCTAAAGATTCTTATTTTAGACTGACTTGTAATGTATCTATCTAAAAATATCTATAGATTACACTGGCCTTATGTCTTGATCAAGAGATCTCTGTACCATCTTTAAGGAAACAAGAAATCCATTGTTCATTAAAAAAAAAAATTCAAAATCCATTGTTTTTGCCACAAAACAATATTAAAGTATCAAAAATTCTTTTGTTACATCTCAGTGAGGGGAGAAATATTCAAATTATGTTGATTGCGGAGCACAACTAAGAAAACGCTACGGCAGATTTTGAGCAACATCTTCTATAAATTTTCATGAAAACATCAATGCCCCCACTAACCATATACCATTTTTTAGTTTCAGCAAATTCATATGCACAAGAATAGATAAAAAGAAATAGAGAGAGAGAGAGAGAGAGAGATGTGATAAAAAGTTCAAAAATAGAAAAAGAATATCTCACCTGTCCATCTCTGTACTCATGTCAAGGGCCATGCCTTTCAGCTGCCCCAAGACATCACTCAAGTCTGAAAGGGTGTCATCTTGTTTTGCCTTCTCAATCTACGAGAAAGTCAAATGCATCCACAAGTAAGTGGTCCTCATATTTGTCATTTTAAACTCATCAAAACACAAAACTGGACTTTGTACATTGCAGATGTGGGTTCAGAATAATGCCGTGGATTTGACTTTTCTCTTTGATCCATGTGGTTTGCCTTTCTTTCATAGGAATCATCAAGTATAGGAGTGCCAAATCAAGCACAGACATCAACCAACATCAGAAAGTGTTACTAATTCATGTATATGTTGTACATACCTGTTGTAAAAACTGGGCCCTTTATCTGGTGAGTTTTCTTTGGCTTCCCAAAATTTCTCACCCTGCAAGGAAAGCATGTCAGGGAAGGGAAGCTACACCTGAAAACAGGAAAACAAAACATCAACATTATCACAAATAACAACATGCAAAAGAAATACATAACAAGCCAAGCCAGGTTGTTGTAGTTACTCTGGATTTTTATGTGGATCCTAATCGACTATCTATCATAGTTTACAGGTGAAGGACCGACCACAAGACTAATTTGGACAATGTTATAATAGTTGAAGTATTTTAGTACAAAACACCTGTTGTTAGTTGGCTGAAAAAGAGAGAAAGAAGATGGATACTTCCGATTCCCTGGCAAACCGATGCAAGAAATCCAGGGAAAAGTGTATTAGGAAGAAATGGAATCAGGGAAGCTCAAAGTCAGAACTCACAAGTAGATTGCAGAAGTTTTCTTGCATCGACTGGATTACATGGAGCCTCAATAATGTTTAATCTGAATTCTCAAATAAGCTACCATCGCCTTCAGGTGTGGTGGCTATTTTTGGATGGTGAGGATAATAAAGCAATGGACCCGATTCAACTTCAAATCTTAAAAATACATTGATGGGATATGTGGAAACCTGTCTTATCGAAGGATCTTCTTTTAAGGCAAGTTTAAGTAAAAAAAACATTATTGTCTTATAAACTGAAAAAGGTTGCTGCATGGAACGATAGATACTAACCCAATGAAACAACAAATTTCATAGTTTATTGACTCCACATGCGGTAATATCTATTGGACAGATAACCCATTATTCAGCTCATAATGAGCTTTAATTACCCATAGTCTACTTTAATCTTCTCATTTAATCTAAACCTCAACTCTTTTAACCCAGAGGTGTGATGGCTAGGGCATAAAAAGGAAGTAGCGATGACTGTGAAAAAGAGAGAAAAAACACAGTTGAGGGCTGAAAAACAAGAGAAAAAGGAAAAGGAAGAAGACAAGGACAACGCAGAGGTTGTTCTCAATCATCCAGGCAATGTTCTCATCTCAGGTTAGATCAGATTTACAATGAATTCTTACTGTGATCACTTGGAGAGATTTTATATATTGTACACAATGACGTAATCCTTGTCCCGTGGTTTTTTACCCTTCATGTTTGGGGGAAGGTTTCCACATAAATCTTGATGTCCGATTTGATTATGATTTTTGTTTAATTCTGCTATGAGTTATGACCAACTTATATTTGTTCATATACAAAATTATCTTTTTATTCCATAAATATTTTTTTTAAGCAGTAACAAGAATATGTACTGACAAAAGTATATTTAAAAAAGAATTACGAAAGGGTTAACTTCACAAAACTTTTGAATTTTATTCAATGCAGTGCTCTTTTAACAGTGATGAGGATAGAGAAATATTCTTATCGGGCGACTAATGCACAAGGCTCCCATCAATACCCCCTTGCTAGTAGAGGGGTTGTTTGAGAAAAATATTCTTACAACTAGCAAAGTTGAATATCTTGCTTAGTGGAATGGCAGGTAAATGAATTAAATAAAAGCGTCAATTAATACAAGGATATATTTTCAGAGGATTAAGCTTAAATTTATTCACTTATGGTTCCTCCAGCATGCAAATAAAAAATTTGCTAAGTTGAACTAATTACTAGGAAGTTGTTTTGGTATGTTTGATAGGTAAACCCTGACTACAAAATGACGACAATAATCTATGTCCAGAACAAACATATATCACATAGGCAACTGATATGCAAAAAATTACATATTAGCATGAATTACCACAATTTGTTCTCCTGAATATTTATTTGTAAAATAAAGATGTCCCAGTCTCACATATCTGAGAGACAAGTGGCCAAAATACATAAACATCAAATGTTCACAGAACAAAGAGAGGCATTGAAAATTCATGAAAAACATATACATTGCCAAAAAAATAATAATAGCATTTTTATACATCCTGTAGTGCATTTTGGACTGCATTACTGCAGAAAGTTGACTTAGCTTCCATAAACAGTGATATTGAATTTAGATGCTCGATGCATAACAAAAGTTTCAGACAGGTTCCAAGAGCATACCCGACTGAGGTCATGATCAATACTAACAGTGGTTTCATGAGTACGTGTAATCTGCTCTCCTTGCTGGTGCAGCATCACAAGTGTGTCTGAGGCATCTTCCCTTATGACTTGAGCAATCTTGAGACAATCATTTACTTTGTGTGTTGTTTCTTCAGCCTTGTATGCAGCATAATTTTCTAATTCCTACACAGATTGGTTCTGTAATCCCTCCTGCATCATGAAAAAAATCATTCTTATATCTGTTTCTTGCAGCTGCAGAGGTCAAATGTGAATATGACAAGGCCTCTCCTCCTTCATCCTCATCATAGCTAGAAGAAGAGCCTACTGGATTTTTCTTACCAATTACAGGGCCTGAGGAAGATCTTCCAGGTTTAGGATTCATTTCGGGTTCAGAATCTGAATCAAAAGGGTTGGGCTTGGAGATACAGGCATGAGTTGTGCCAGATTTAGGCAATGCAGTGAGGGGTACAGATTGAAGAAACCAAGAATTCCAGTAAACTGTGATCTACAATTTTTCTACCTAACAAAACAACACAAGGCACATATAGCTTGAAAACATAAGAAGAGGAAATGAAGCACAATAATAACAGATCTTGACTCTGATGCAAAATTAGATATCGGATATCAAAACAATCACAGAAACTACAAAAAAGAATATAAAGAAAGAAAAAATTACAAAGTAGAATATAATACTAAATGAAATTCAAGAAGATCTAAGGCAAAAAAAAAAAAAAAGACAAACAAATGGGGACAAAAAGAGTATACCAAACCACTCCCGCTTCTCTTTTCGCCTTCTTATAAAGAGAAACGATCGAAACGTGAACCAAACCGGAAAGGGCGAGCGACTTTGTCAATCGGGTAGGCGTGAAACCAAATCTGCGGGCATGCTCGAGAAGGTTAAAAAGTAGAAGATGACTCCTTGTCCCGAGTTCGATCTCGTCGAACTAACGGCAAGCAAACTGCTAATTAGAGGCCCAGAACTGGATCGTTCCTTACAAAATGTACACCATCAGAGATCTCTTATCCGGAGAAAGCTAAATCCATGCGAGAACAGAGGATCCGCACCGAAGACGAAACGACGGCAAAAATGGTTTCCTGTGTTGTCCTCTTTGCGTTTGCTTGTTCGATTATAAGGATGGGGAGGGGAAGGGTTTCTTTTGTTGTCCTCTTCGCGTTTGCTCCTTCGGTTATAAGGATGGGGAGGGGAAGGTTTCTTTTATTGTCCTCTTCGCGTTTGCTCATTCGGGTATAGGATGGGGATAGGGAGAATTTGACTTATAATACGGACCGGACCGGTGAGAAGAAATATGGGGGGGGGGAAGGTTTTTTTTATTGTCCTCTTCGCGTTTGCTCATTCATTTATAAGGATGGGGATAGGGAGAATTTGACCGTTTGGCTTATAATACGGACCGGTGAGGAGAAAACTAGGGTGAGTTTTTTTCTTTGTTTTGAAAAAAAAAAACTACAAAAAAAACTCTCATGCTCCTTTTATTATTTATCAAACAATATTCTTTCTCTTGAAATCTTGTTTAATTGTTGGTTTTTGAATGACCCGATACTTGGCTTCTATCATTCAAGAAAAAAAATACTATTTAGTCCAAAAATCGGGGGTGATGCGTCCTCAGGGGTCAACGCTGACTACTTAAAAGAGCAGTGAACAACGGACTAGTCAACGAGATACGAGGCCTTCAAGTGACACGTCCATATGTCAACGCAACGAAGAAGGTATCCTTCTGCTTGCAGTTAGGCCTGCAAAAGAGTCAAAACTCCGAGAAGATGGAAATCTAGCATATGTAAATATGCTATCGGATTCAAAATACTCAAAAACACTTTCGATCAGACCTCGTCGGAGCTTTCATGGGCTTCAGCTGGAATAAGTTCTGGCAGCTGCAACAGCAAATTTCTTTTTAAGAACTCCACAGTGTCGCATTCAATCTTGCAGACCTACCAATATGTGGGCTGCAAAACCTAAAAGATGTAGGAAGAGTAAATCTCACGACAACATGGCTGCACAAATCTAAAAACCCAAGTCGTGTAGTGGCCCATTTCTGCTAATGAATATTACCCGCCATTAATAGTTCAGTCTCTCATCATATAAGAAACAACAAACAAATTTCAGATAAGAAGGACATCAAACAGTAAAGAAACCATTAGATAGACAATAATACATTCGATAATTCGAAAAGGAGTGTTTCCTCGTTTACCAGATTCCTATTAGCCTTTGTAGTGTTATCAGAGAGCGTAAAGGAGGTTCACTCCATTGTTGAAGTACCTGTCCCTCACATCAAACACTCTTCTTTACAAGCAAGCAGGCAGGACTGCCTGATTCCATAATTTACAAGGATAGGTGCAAATCCTAAACCAACCAGCATACACCTATGGTGAAGAAAGGGAGAAAATACCCAAGAGTAATCGTACCGACTTAAATCATGACAGTCAGTGTTCTTTTCCAAATACCTCCTCTATCACATTACATGTTGGTAACAGGTCATCTTTCTCTGATTCACAGCAATAACTTGTATCCCATGCTTTTGGATCACACAGACTGTCACAGAACCCATTATCCATCAACCCACTTAGATTACCATTCTGGTACTCTTTGCGGAAGTTCTCATGATCTTCAATCAAGCTGTGTTGCGAGTCAAATATATCGACAGGATTACAGGAATCAGCCCCATTACGCTGGCCCTCGTAGGATGTGCATGAATCATCCTGCATGTCTTGTTCCTCCAAACAATGGTGCAAATTGCTTCCTGTAAACTGCATTCCAGGAGGAAGGCTCGGATCACTACCAATGCATCCTTTCACATCACCGCAGGTCCTTTTTTCATTGTTCCTGGCAAGGGTGTAACAATTACAATCCTCTACATCATCAGCTTCTTCAGTTATGTCCTCTTCCACAATATCATCTTCCTCACCAGGAACATTGTCTTGATCTGCAAGAGACTCCACCACAGAATCTTCTTCGTCTTCATCTTCTGCCATTGTGAATTCACCATCATCATTTTCTTGCCATTCATCATCATCACTATCTACGTGCAAAGGGTCCAACCTATTCTGTTCAGCCCTCTTCCGAAGCATGAATACGTTGAAGTAGTAACTTACTAGTTCTTTGCTATTTCGAGCAGGAAACACCCTAGGCAATATATCCCAAAAGTTCTTGCCCGCCGAAGCAGGATTCGACAACACAATTTCATGAAATAACTGTTGCTCCTCTTCAGTCCATGCTTCAGCTACAACCTCACCCATATCAGCAAAACCAAACTCTAAAAACCTATCCTGCCCCAAATTGCGCCTGAGCTTTTCTCTCATTTCCACAACATGCTGCCTCACACATCTGATTGAAGCCTCATCTAGGCATCCACAATTCATCTCGTAGTGCAAGCCCACAGAATCTGAAGCCAATAAAGCACAATCAGGCATGGGCATTACACATGTTCCATTCCATTTATCACTGTCATCTTCATCAATTATATGATCATCACATAATGGTGAACTTCCAGGAAAAGCACAATCTTCATGATCCCCAATATGGTTCTTAAATTCATAAAATCTCCACTCTGGAACATCAGCCTGATGATTTGATCCAATAGCAATATGTTTCTGATCGAAGTAACCAAAAACGGGCGAATAAATCTCTTCAATCTGATCAAATTCAGCAGCTTGACGGATATCACCATAACAAAATGGATAGGAAGGTACCCGAACAGGTGGATCTAAACCAGCTTCTCTGCTACTACTCTGTGCAAACCAGTGGCTGGTGGTTGTCTGATCAATAGCATCCTCAGCAACAGCAGCAGTTCCTCCATCTTTCAAGTCCTCAGCGGTGACTAGAAACATGCTATTATAATCAGTCAAAATCTTTTAATCTGCTTGAGAATATTACATATTATTTGATTAAAGAATGAAAACAATTAAGTCCTACGACTACCTGAGAGTGATTTCTTAGAGTTACTGAAGCAAACATCTTCAGATGAACCCAATTGAAAATTTTGGTCCACTCGCTTCAAACGCTTACTTGCACAAAGGCAAGTTTCATCATCACAAAGAGACCGTTTGCCATTCTCTAACCAGATAACTTCACTGTTCTTGCCTGTCACCCGTGAGAAGCTAGGTTTGCCACTTAGATTACTGTAAGAGTTGTCAGAGGGAGGATCAGCAATCACATTCTCAAAGTCTATGTGGTAGCTGGAGAAACCCCTCTCTTCATCTTTACATCAGAAAAAGAAAAAAAATAAGGAAATATATACTAATAAGTAATAACTCCCTGTAACTTCAGACTAAATGTTTCCTTCAGTTACCTGAAACAGGTGATTTTGCAGGAATGTCCTCACATGTAGAGCCTTCAGCAAATGGCCTCACGTGTAGTTGGCCATCATAAGACAAATGTCTTACGTGTTCACAATTAAATTGGTCAGATGTGTGATCGGCAAAAGACTGTTCATTTTGGTTGAACACCATATATAACCTGCAAAGGTAACAAGCAAAATAAATTCACATGGAATGCCAACAAGTGAAATAACTTAAGAAAACAACAATTTGTATGACAATGAAAATGACCCAGGAAGACTTAAAGATAAAGAAACATTTCTTTATTTGTAAAGGAAAGCGGTGAATTTGGACATTGACAAAGAGCCTCATGCATGATTTGAATTATTCTAATAGATGACTGTTCCACACAAGCTGAACCTAACCAAAAAATAATCTGGTCAGAGTACAGTGCATATGAAATCGTCCCAAATTTCCATCCATAATTTACCTAAACAACTTCCAAGATTGCATTACAAAAAACAAACACTGCTCATCAATTCCAGAGGCCGTCAAAAAGGCCCCAAAAGGCAAAATAGTCAGAAAGAGAAATACCATCGATCAAAGCTAAAACAGAAAGAATCAAGAGCAATAAAACAATAAATGTGAAGCCCACCATGAGAATTAATGAAACGCAAAGGGAAAAGACAAGTGTTTAATATGAAGCAAGTATAACATACATGGTGAAGAGATGCTTATTCAAGTTCTTCAGCATAGGAGAGCAGATTTCAAGCTCCTCGCCTCATCCCTCAACCATCCCACCAAGTCCCAACACCCCAACCCAAGAAAAAGAATTGAAAAAAAGGCCCAAAGATTAAACACAAAAACCCAAAATATAGTGAACTTAACAAAAAAGACTGTCATTATTATGAAAAGGATTAGCCATCTGGTTTTATTTTTTTTTCTAACTTCATATTAAATTCTGTACCACAGAGTGTTTCCTCCATGTCAATAAATAGTTCAACACCTGCTAACACTATGATCATGCAGGATCAATATAGAAACTATCTATGTAGAGAAACACTTGATATCAAAAAGGCTAGTTTCACTAAGAACGTTATGTTAAAAAATGAAATTAAATACCATGATATACTGATTGCACCAGTCCAATCCAGTATTAGTACACAAATGTCCCAATAAATTTTGAATATTTCAGTTATTTTTTCAGCAATGTACCAAATGGTACATACTGTAGCAGCTGGTACATATCAGTCTGACAAGTTTTTCGTATTCAGCAACAATAAACATGTCAAAGGCGCAAGAAAAATCTTAAGCTTTGCATTGTACTTTTCTCCTGTTAATAAAATAACTATTTTTTAAAATCTAAAATGGTGAATAAGTAAGCTTCCATTAAAGTAAAGCATATTGACATATAACAATAGGGAAAACCAATTTGCAAGAACATCTGTATTTTCCATATTAAGTACGAAAAATAAATACTAAATAATGCATAACTCATCACCCTCTTTAATCAACTTTGTCGAGAACAAAAATGTAAATTTATCAAGATAAGAAACCAGGAACGATTCTCTTAGAAAATAACTAAAAACATAACACACTCAGCTGCACTGTGTGACTGCTATTTACCTTTAAAGCAGTCCAAAAAGATCTAGTGCGCCCTGGAGCAGCAGTAAACCAACAAAGTAATTGAATTGATGTATTACAAAGGATTATGGCAATTAAGAGGACACGATATAGAAAAAGATGTTTTAGCCTACCAACAAGCTGACACTCCCCAATTTCACCGGGTTTAAAAGTGCTAACCCTATAGCCTAATTTCGCCCATAGACTAAGACTGACCAAGTCAAAACGGCCAATTAGACAGACGCACGAGAATTGCACGAAGAAATCGGAAGAATCTAGGAACTTACATACCCAAATACCAAAGACCAGCCAGCGACCTACAGAAGTAAAGAAAACACTAAATCCACAGAGGGGAAACGCCGCAAAATAGAGAACAAAAGTATGTAAGAAAATATTTAGGAATCGGGATTTAGCCACCAAAATGATCGAGAACCCGTATGAAACCCTAACCCTAGATTCGATCTTCCTGTCTAAAGAACGAATCAGGATGAATCAAAATGGGGAAACCGCAGCAGATCGATTCAAGAACCTCTCGATGCAACAGATGCAGAGATCGTGATCGGAAACGAGGAGAAAACAAGGCACGGAAATCCTAACCCTAGAAGCGACCACAAGCTTCCAAGGGCAGAGAAATCGGTACCAATACAGAGCGGAGGACGAGGCCGGAAGCTGGCAAGGGGTCGATTCGTGGATTTGCAGGAGGAATTGGAGGACATCTGGATCGAAGTCGGTGAATTTGGCAGCGAAAACGCCAAATGGGGGCTAATGGCTTGCGTGCGTCACTTTTGTTACTACGACGACTACTACTATTATTATTATTATTATTATTGTATTTTTTGGTGTCGAGTGTTAGTGTGTCGTGCCGTCTATTAAAGATGTGTTAAGCCGTATTAATTACCCATAATACCCTCGTACAAATTAAGAGGACAAATTAGTTCGTTGACGAGTAGTCCAAACGACACTGAGAATTTCGCATAAGACAATATCTTCGAAAAAAAGGAGTATTTCAGGAAAATGACATATCATATTATTAATTAATTTGAGATAATTGGAATTATTGACGGAATGGAAGCTAATAAATATTCGTGTGCAAGAATGATGAGCTGATGTGAGACTGAGGTTTATAGGGAAAATAAAAGATATTTGTTGGCTTGAAACGTAGCAGCTCTATTTTGTAAAAGAATTAAGTGTAAAATCTAATAAACATGATACTATGATAAAGAACTTGCAAAGAACTAATACCGGTGAGAAATCATCGGCAAGAGTCTCATAATATGCATTCTGCATGTAGAAATAAAAAACACATGATGCACAGTGTAAAAGATTTTACAAATGCAAAAGAATGATTTCCATTTTGCGTCCTCTTTTTCTTTTCTTCTTAAGGCGTTGCATGAGTTTGTGACGTCAAAAGTCGAGAAAGAGAACAAGTTAGGCAGGGAGTCAGCAATAGCCAAGCAACACCATTGATTTCTTGGTGACAGGTGAAGATGAACAGGGGAAGTCGAATAAAAGAGTACCAGAGATTAGAACAGACATATATATATATATATATATATATATGTGTGTGTGTGTGTGTGTATTGTCCTTCTTCAGAAGCAGATGGACAACTTAAACCAGTTCCTTTAAGCAGATGGACAGCCTGCTTGTTAATCAATGTTAATAATTTCTTGGTGGAAGAATAAGATTTACTCATTCTAATTATTGCTTATTTTTCTTTTTTTTCATATATATAGTCTTTGCTTATTGTTTTACATTTATAAACTAAGATATCTATTAGAAAACGGACAGAGATCAACTTCTCCAAACACACAACATCAAATTGTATGCCACCAAGAAATTATGGCTCCCAAACTGTATTCCAAGTTGCCCAGATGGGGTCTTGATTCAAACTCAAACCAAGTTAGATATCTTGGACATAAAATGCATAGTTGCATGTCCAAAGTGAGTTTATACAAAACCCAATTCAGGCTGCACATAAGCAGATTTATATTTTTCCAGCCACATAGGCTAGGCAAAATGGAAGTTGGCCAAACAGTGTAAAATTATTATATAAGCTCATCAATAAATTTTCAGCAATTCAATCACTGTACTTTTTTGCAAACATGGACAGCGCTTCTTATATCATTTTTTAGCATAAACAAAACCACATAACCATGGAAACTGGATATGGAGCCAGATGCCAATAAAGAAGACATGACAATGGAGCAGTTTTGTTATCTCAGTATTATTAATTTTCACCAAGCCAATTAAACTAGATATTAGAAAATGTACAGTGTTGCCTAAGAGTATCAGCAGTGAGTCTTCTCAACAAAAATGAACGCTAGAATCTTACTAAAATGATGTTAAGTTATTGTTTGTAAACTCTAACACCTCCAAAACGTCATGGGAATGGCCATTTGAAGATCAACTGATGTGATCGCTTTCATGGGAATGGCCAATGTTGCTAACAAAGACATCATAAACAGTACATCAACAAGTTGTGAATAAAGAAAAGTGAACCATTGCTTGTGCCCATAAAAGAAGCTTTAGGTTGAGAAGGATTACCATGATCTTGAGAAATATGTCACAACTGGCTGATCTAGCACACATCTATAAGGACAATGCCTTGGAGCCCAACCCCTTCTGGCCCTTTGATGTGTAGCACATGCTTCAGTTGTAACTCAAGTTGTGACATTGCAGCAAACCTGAGCTGAAGCCTGCACATAACCAAGAGTATATCAGCTGTACTACAAAAATCATGCAAGTCTAAGTTCCTTATCAGCACTAGCTTAAAATGACTACAAACAATCAGCTGTAGACAATACTCTGCCTCTAGTTTATTTTAACTCAAGTTCCAAAATATTGAGTATCATCTCTCATTTACATTCCACAATTTGATTTGACGCTTATACTTTTTTACATTCAACAGCAAATGTAGCTCAGATGTATTTCCAATCAAGCATGTCCAGAAGCCACAGGACTTCATTCTCAGAGTTTGCAGCATCACAGAAGTCTATCTCAATGCCAAAGACATCGGTGATACTGTGAGCGGTGTTCGCCATGAATAACAAGGAAACCCAAGCCCTGATTCCAGATATGAATGGATGTCCTGGTGCAAAGATTAGGTAGTCGTAAGCCAGTGCACGAAATGCATTACCATCAACATATCCAAAGAGGGATTGATTTACAATCCGTGCTATCTGATTTGTGTCTTTGCGACTCACAAGAACAGACACAATGATCGTCTGCCCAAGTGGAAAAGAAAATCTTGGCTCAACTTGCATTATCATCTTGTAATCTGTACTGTCCAGATGAATCTTGAGTGCATCAGGTATTCCTGGAGGTAGATTCTTTAACCCTCTCCGGAGCACAGTGCCTGAGACAGCTTCAGAAAATATCAGAGTCTGTTCAGACCAAAGGTCAATAAAGAATTCCAAATTGTTGAAGGAAAGCCTTGATGGAGGAAGGGGCTGAGGGGGTTGGGATCTAGAAAAAGTCAAAAAGAGCTTGTGGTAACTTATGGCTGGAGGAGGTCTTTTGCAAATGGAAGGCCACTTCTTGGTGCAGATGCACTTCCAGAAGTAGTCATCCCTGGCAGTGTCTCTCCACTGACGACTTACAAGCATGCATGAAACTAGATCTTCACCATCAAGCAGAGTGAACACTGCCTTCAAAACTTCAGCAGATATCAAATCTTTGGCCATTGTTGACTGCCAAAAGATAATTCAACAGAAAAGAAAACGAAGCAAAGGCTCCAAATCAGTTTCTAAGTTTTCTGTCGTTAAGCAGAAAATGGTGTACCAAAGCAGAACTTTACCTGCAAAATAAAAAAAGATTATGTTATTCCAAAATCCTATCACAGGTGAGTTTCTCTAGGCCAACTGCAAAACTGAGTACAAAACATGGTGGCACCAAGAACAACTGTGCTTTACAAAATTCCTCATTCAATCACAAAAGACTTAAGAAATCATAAGGACGAAAGGTAAAATTTTGATTCTACCAGAAACCACTTCATTAATGTCAAAGCCTATGATTTTCTTTTTCTTATAAAAGAAGAGGTGACAACTCCTATTGTGAAACTTCCAAAGAATAATTAGCTAAATAAAAGAGGGGGATGAAAGAAACAGTAACACCTTCCCTAACTTATTACACTTCTTCTATTGTTACACCCGTTAGGATCTAACTCGCCAAGATTAGTAGCACATCAACTTAAGCTACTGAAGAATTCTCTCATTGCTGAGGTTAAGGTTTGAAATAACTTAAATCAATATGGTTGATCTGGCTGACATCCATAAACTTAGCACACAGTTTGAACCATAGAAGTACACAACTTTAATCACAGAAGTTATGATTACAAACTTTGTGCACAATAGAGGCACTTGTGTTATATTCTGTAAGATTTACGTTAGAGTCGTGTGGATCCAACTTAATCTCATGTAGGTCTAATGTATATCATTATAGACCCATACTTCATCTAGTCCAAAATTTTTAAATATAAAATGCTTTATTCATGTCTACATCTTGCAAACCAAAATTAAATGAGAACTTTAAGGAAAATTACACCTTGAATATAGATAGATTGTTCTGAAATAGAGCTCTACCTATAAAGAAGGAATAGAGAGATTCTTAGTGCCTTTGGTTGAAATTCAGGCTTGAAAATTCTATGAATCAGAGAGAAATGAAGTAAAAGAGGTCAATTGTTGAGGTCAACTATAGTTTTTCATAAGTATATATTATGAAAATTCTAGTGCTAAGTAGTAAGTCAAGATGATGTAAGTTTAGTATTACCTTAATTTTGATATAATATGGTTTTAGTGTTAGCTATAGGTCAAGCCAATTTGCAATTAGTCATTTGCAGTTTTTGTATAAGAGTGGGAACAGTATTCACCCAAAGATATTATACAGTGCTCAGCTGATTAGTTTAGGCATTATTTAGACAAATTTTACTTCTTTTAGTTAGTAAGGACTCTATTAGGTAGATTATTATATAGTTGATGTAAACACATCCCCAGACACTTGGATTAGTTTGAGAAAACTGGCATGAGATACTCTAACCCATCTCTCTCTAGGTTTCACCCACACTACATTGTTGTTTATCCATCTCCTCTTCCTTTCTCTTATTTTCTGAATTATTTCTCTAGCTTGCATTTGGTTACAGTGGAATAAAGACCCTTTAATCTGCTGAGATCCATCTCAAAAACAAGTGGAAATTGCTGTGATAACGTTGCAGCAGCAATCTGATTGCTGTGTTGACAATATAACTGATATGAAATTGAAGATTAACAGTTCTTGAGCACATCAAAGACGTCCTTTACTGGTGGTTTTCAATGCTATTTCGATGCTGTTTCATCCACATGTCAAGTAATCTGAAATGGTCAAGACCTAGAAGAAAATATCTATTGTACAAGGATACTAGATCATGCCACACTCAAACTACCCATTTATATTATGCTACCAACACCAGCTTGTACCATATATCAATACAAAGTCAAAAAAATCAGTGCATGCAGCATTAGAATTCATGACAAAAAGTAATTTCTTGGTTTTTGGTAGTGAATAAATAGAATTTAAAAGAACATTAAGAACCCATGAGAAATCTCCGAAGCAATGAAGCATTTAGAATGAATCATGTTAAAGAAAGTAAATTATTAAATACCAAACAATATAGAACTTGTAGTCAATCTATCAGCATCAATGGATTAAAGAACTAGGTGAAAAACAGGGTCCATTCTCTTAATATAATGACAACTTGCTCTGAAAGAAACAATACTGAGTCTTGTCCACATGTCAAGAGTCTAGACCCAAAGGTCAAGTGACAATAGTTCACAAGTTCATGTTAACATAAATTTAGGAAACATAAAATATAGGTAAAAGATCAAAAGTAAAAACTCTTCATGGTCAATGACTCAATGTTAAAGTTACAATCATGCATGAGGGCCACAACTCTTTACAAACCAGTCCAGAAAAGTAAATTTCTGACAGAAATTCTGGAGACATAATTGTCGACTAGAAACAGCAAAAAAGATCTTTTCTCAAGGTCACATGATGATAATCTCCAAAATTCACCCTTAATCTTATGATTTGTGCATCAATAACTGTTTTATAAAATCCTATAGTATCAATCCCAAATTTCTCAACTGAAAAATAAAAAAATACAAAAAAGCCCAATCTAAAATGATATCATTTACCAGATCTTGATTTCATTGTCTCCTACAACGCAGATATAAAATAAAAGCCCGTTTTAGCCTCGTTTATCCTACAATCTTGTGCATTACCAGTTGAGTTGTCCAAGTCTGAGTAGTAACCAAAATACAAACATATAAAAACAGAGATCAAGAAAAAAAAACTTCAAATTAACTCATATGATGTTAACAGATGCCATAATGAACAGAAAAATTAGCAATATAAGTTTCGTAATTTCCAGTACTCTGAACTACGAATAAACTTCGTACAAATCAGACAAACAGATAGATCAAAAAAAAAAAAAGGGGGAGAGGCAAGATGCGAGAAGACTAATAAATTTACCAAACTCAATCACCAGATATGTTAAAAACTCCCAAAGCGCCTCCGAAATCTCAGCAGGAGCATGCTTGATAACCTAAGAGATGACCCCAGCGGGAAAGAATGGAGCACAGGGGAGTACCAAGGAACTCGCCACGCCCATCGATCGGTTGGGGGAAGAAGAGGCTCGAGTCCTTCGAATCGGCAGGGGGAGCGAGTGGATCTGAGACAGGCAATTGCGGTGGCGACGGAGGAAAGAGACCGTTGTGAAGCAAAAGAGACGGCGAGCGTTAAATCGGGCTGAGACAATGCTGTTAGCGACTCGTCGGGAGAAATCAATAGCAACTCAATATATAATTGACATTTAAATAAGTAGCATTCGGAAATACCCAATTTACCAATCCCATACTTATCCGTCCCGTTATAGTGGGTCCCATTTGGGGTTTCGTGTAAGACCAATTAAAACAAGGGTAAGTTGGAATGTTGAAAATAAATAACTTAAAGAAGCAGCATAAATATTAAAATGACCATCCCCACCCTCACGGTCCTCGTCTGGTGGTAGGTACTGGTGGGTTCCACGATCCGCGTTTCACTTCTCCAATTGTCGCGAGGGTAAGGTTACGGTAAGAATAAAGTATTCAATGAAACGAAGCTTTTTGATTATGTTCCCAAGTGGTTCGGGTTTGGACGGATGGCCCAGAAGATCACGATCGTCTGATTTTGATCTGATGGCAATGTGTAATAATTCGTTCTTGAAGAGAGCTCAAGCTACGCTTTCGCTGCTGGAGGCGTGGAGGAGGACGACAAAGCCCCGCCTTTCGCCATCCAAATCGAAGAAGAGCCCGAGACTGTTCGGCCGGAACCTTCCCTCCTATCCAAGAATCTACGGCGGGCAACTTCGGAAGAATCTCCGGTCAGGGGTGACCGTCATCACCGGCAAATCCACGGTGCGTTTTTTGTCCCTACATTCCCGAAGCAATTCAACGATCGATGATTCCAACTTCAGCTTCCTACAGTTTCTAGGGTAATTAGGGTCAATGCGACACGATCTTTTCCCCACAGAGAAGAAACTTTAGGTATAGGCTAGTGTTAGTGTGAACAACTTTTGAGCCGTGGCCTCGGGGCCGTCGCGGCTCGGTTCAGGTCCGAATGGCGGGAATCTTGCTCGGAATCCCTCGGGGGTTGCCGATGCGGCCGGTTGCAGGGATCGAGTTACGTAGGAGCTCGTGGGGGCGTCCTGCGGGGAAGGGTTTCACTCTGCGGCGTTGGGAAGAAACAGCTCCGTCTTCGTACCTGCACACAGGTCGGGTCGGAAGCTCGGCCCGACCCCTCCGACGATCAAGTCAATGATGTGGATTGGTGCGGTGTTTTCCTGTGCGTCTCTCTTCTTCTTTTTTTTCCCTCTGTCGCTTAGAACGCGAGGGTATTCATAGGGAAGTGGTTAGGCCGGAGCTAACCGCGAGCCGGGAGGCAGTCAGGTAGATACTGAGCCTTCGCTCGGAAGAGACTGAGGCAAGGCCTAGATTCCTTTTACGAGGACTACATCGGATAGCCACCGCGGGTGCTTGACTTCTTCTATGGAGCTCGCTGCCAAAAGTCGCTCCTCCTTCTCTCGGCCACCCAGGCCTCTGCTGCGATGTACTGGTTAGCCCGCTGGAGCATATCTGGTACTGTGGTGGGGGGTCGCTCCACGAGGGACCAGAAGAATCTGGAAGGTCGCAGGCCTGTCATAAACGCCTGCACTAACAGAGAGGGATGAGCGTCCGGCGACCCCCGGATTTGTGTTGTAAAGCGATTCACAAAATGGGGGAGGGGCTCGTCCTCCCTTTGGTTGAGTTCGAGGAGTAGTGCAACGGAAGGCTTCGGCCGTGCATAGGCCACGAAGTGGAGCTCGAAGTCGTTGACGAGCTGGTCGAAGGAAGCGATCGTTCCGGTCTTCAAGCCGCTGTACCACGTGCGTGCTGGCCCCCTTAGGGTCGTGGGAAACGCCCTGCACCATCAAAGCATCAGCAGTTCCGTATAGCGTCATCTGAGCCCGAAAGGCGGCCACGTGGTCCGCGGGGTTGGTAGTGCCATCGTAGGCGTCCAGGGAGGGGAGTCGAAAGCTCGCGGGCACCGGTTGGTCGCGTATTTCAGCTGCGAACGGTGACCCCCGGCGTGCATCGTCCCCTGGCTCTCCCTTTGAGGCATGGACCTTCTTCCGCACTTCTTCGAGTCGTTAACTGAGAAGGTGCAACTGGGCCCGGAAGGAGTCCGCGGAGTCGGGAGATATCGCCTCATGCTCGGGTCGGCCGGCAGGGTTTCCCCCTGCTTGATCTCCAAGGGGAAACACCCGGGTCTGGGGTGAACCAGGGAGTGCAGAGGTGGTCGCGTGAACTGGTGCAGAGGACTCCACTCGGCGTGTAGGGCGGGCTGTCGATGGGTTCATTGATTGGGAAATGAGCGGGACGACGGTCTGCACCATTCCCGCCAAGGTTCGGACCTGGAGGGCAAGGTCCTGAAAGGCTTCGGATGACACGGGCGAAGGAACGCTCGGAGCGGCCTCGGGGGGAAGCAGACCTGGGTTATGGAACAAATTCCAATAGCGTTCCGAGGTCGTGACGAGGTCCTCGGCCCGTGGCTCGTCACGCGAGGGGTGCCCGGCCTGCGCCCCAGTTAAGAACGATCCCTCGGCGGGGAGTTCGTCGAGGTCAGTTTGAGGATCCCGTGGCATTCGGCCCTCCTTCTAGCTCCAATCTGTTAGTGTGAACAACTTTTGAGCCATGGCCTCGGGGTCGTCGTGGCTCGATTCAGGTCCGAATGGCGGGGATCTTGCTCGGAATCCCTCGGGGGTTGCCGATGCGGTCGGTTGCAGGGATCGAGTTACGTAGGAGCTCGTGGGGGCGTCCTGCGGGGAAGGGTTCCACTCTGCGGCGTTGGGAAGAAACAGCTCCGTCTTTGTACCTGCACACAGGTCGGGTCGGAAGCTCGGCTCGACCCCTCCGACGATCAAGTCAATGATGTGGATTGGTGCGGTGTTTTCCTGTGTGTCTCTCTTCTTTTTTTTTCCCCCCTTTGGCGCTTAGAACGCGAGGGTATTTATAGGGAAGTTTAGTGTTACCTAATGTGCCTGCCCGCAGGGCGCAGGATTGTACCTCTGATGGCGTCTGACATCGCTTTTGGCGTGGCGTGAGGGATCGAGCCTGAGCGGTCGTTAATGGGCCTCGGCCTGTCTTCTGGTTCATTTGACCAGGCTCTGCCGGGTTGTTCGAGGCGTGAGCTTCGTCTGGGTCAGTTGACGTCAGCCCGAGTCTTGTCGCCATTTATTACCCTCATCAGCTAGTTCGATCAACTGTCCGGATGAGAGCAGGAAAACAGATTCGTATTTAGTTGTTAATTTTGTTGGATAATTTATGCATGTTTTCTTTGATTTACATCTGAATGGAAACGTATTCCTGTTCTTCTAGATGTTAAACTCGCTTGCTCGATCCCGTAAATTAAAGGACTTCAATTGGAAACCATCAATGGCACGGAAAATATCTGTTGTTCGCAGTTGAAACATCACTTCGATAATAACTGTCTCTCAAATAGTAATAATAAGATGTTGTTAGCCTAAGATCAAATTAAAAGAATAAACAAGGCAGAAAGGAAAAACTATATTGAACTTCTCAAAAAGAAAAATACTTATAAATCTTGAATGACTCTTAGACTTCAGCCTTATAGGCTTAAATACTTAAGGCTTCAATGGATCTACATATGTAAATACCACTTAGAAATCTTTAAAAATTGTTCAATACTTACATTTCTCTGATTTTTTTTTCTTATTAAGATCCTAACTTATTTATTAAAAAACAAAGAAGTCTACATATTATTGTTCTTCTATAAGTGGATGATCTGATTATCACTGGTAATGATGAAATAGAGATTTCAAAGTTTCGTTGTGATCTTTCTCTTTGATTTGAAATGAAAGTGTTGGGAGAGCTTAATATTTTTCTTGGTCTAGAGATGATGAATACAAAATAAGGTATATTTATCTCTCAAACAAGTTATGCAAAGAAAATTATTGAAAGGTTTAGAATTAATAAAAATAAGAAGGTTTCCACTTTACTCGATACAAATATAAAGTTAAGTTGTAATGATGGGAGTATTCTTTCTGACTCTCGATCTTTTCATGCTGTTATTGGTAGTCTCATCTACTTAACAATTACAAGACCAGATAGATATTGTATTTTTAGTTGGTCTTATAAATTTTTTTATCCAATCTCTAACAGTGATTTAATAAGGCGCTTGGGCGCTCACCTAGGCGCTCAGGCGAGGCGAGGCGAGGCCCGAGCGCCTCGCTTCATTTCCAGGTGGCCCGCTTCAAAGAGGCGCCGCCTAGGCGCTCGCCCGAGCCCAGTCGCCGGGCGCTTCGGGCAAGCGCCGCCTAGGCATAACTTCCCCAACCCTAACCCTGCTCACTACCGCTGCTCGCTGCTGCCGCTACCGCTGCCACTGTTGCCGCTCACCGCTCTCGCTGCAGCTGCTCGCTTTTACCGCTGTCGCCGCTCGTCACTCCGCTCCCGTAGCCGCTGCTGCTACTCGCTGCTGCCGCTGCCTATGTCGTCGCTCGCCGTTCCCGCTGCTCGCTGCTGCTGCTGCCACAGTCATTGCTCGTCGTTGCCGCTACCGCTACCGCTCCCGCTTTTCTCAGCACCCTCGGTCTTCCCTTACACTCTTCTCTTCTCTTCTCTTTCGCTTCTCCTCTTTCGAAATCGAAAATATACTGTTAATAGTATATAGTATATTGTTAAAAGTATACAGTATACTGTTATACTGTATATTGTTAACAGTATACAGTATAACACTATTATTTTGATTTTAATACTATTAATTTTAATATTATTAATTTTTAGTGCCTCACTTCGCTCAGGCGAGCAACTAGCGTCTCGGGCGTTTTTGGACCGTGGCGCCTTTTGGCGCCTAGCGCTTTTTAAATTACTGATCTCTAAGTAAGCCACATCTTGATGCAGCAAAGAGAATTTTAAAATATGTGAATTCTACCCTTGGAATTATTCTATAAGAAGGACATACATTTTGAATTGTATGGCTATGCAGTTGTTAATTTGGTGGTGATTTGGATAATCGTAGACCTACTTCTGGCTATGTCTTTTTATATAATTTTGCTTGCATTTCATGATATAGTAAGAAATAATAATCGGTTTCTCTTTCTACAATTGAAGCAGAATACAAGGCTTCCTCACTTGCTAGTTAAGAATGTATATAGTTAAGGCGTTTAATTGAGGACATGTATTATCAAATTAACAAACTAACTATTTTATAGGGTGACAATCAAAGTATCTTAAAATTGGCTACAAATCCAATTTATCATGCAAGAATCAAGCATATTAAAATTGAATATCATTTTATCTGGGAAAATGTGCTTCAAGGAGTTATTGAGGTCATGGAGATAAAAAGTAAAGATAATGTAGTAAATATTCTTACCAAATCTCTTTCCAAAGGACCATTTGAAAAGTATTGAGCAATTTTTTCATACCAAGCTCTGGGAGCTTGCTTTAACCCATAAAGGGCCTTCTTGAGCTCGCAAACATAATTTTGTTTGAAAATAAAAATATACTCTAGTGTTTGTTCCATATAAATATCCTTATCAATTTCATCATATAGGAATGCATTCTTCATATCAAGTTACCAAAGCTTTTATTTAAGATTAGCTGCTAAAGCAATCATTATTCTAATAGATATCATCTTGGTCATAGGACTAAAAGTTTCCTCATAATTTTCTCCATATTTTTAAGAAAACTCATTTGCAACAACTTTTACCTTATAACAATCTATACTTTCATCTGATTTATGTTTCATCTTAAAAACCCATTTGCAAGTAATTAGATCTACATTTGCAGGTTTTGACATAAGATTACAAGTTTCATTTTTATGAAGAGCATTTATTTCTTCATTCATGGCATCCTTCCTCACCTTAACACCTTTGGCTTTATCAAAACAAGTAGGTTCAAGATCATCAATTGGTTTAAAAAAGAAACAGAGACATATGCTTACATTATCTTTATCTCTGTAATATACTGGTTTGACAATTGTTATTTGTTATCTTCTTAATATTGAAATTTCCTCTTCATAAACATCATTACTCCCCCCATCACTTTGATCCATCATTGATGATAAAGAAATAACAGAAGTAGATACAGATGAGAAAAAAGATGAGCCAAAATCCATAAGAGCATTATATGATAAAAGAAACTCAACTATATGTTTTGAACATATATCACTTTCATTATCATGATTGATATTTTAAAAAAAAATTATTGTGAAGGATAATAGCAAGAAACTTCATCAAATATAATATCTCGAGATATCACATACCTATATGTTTGTGGATCCATGCATTTTCAACCTTTCTTCCTTTCATCATAACCAATAAAAATGTATTTCTTAGCTTTAGCATCAAGCCTGCTTCTCTTTAAGTCTGGTGTATGAACATAGTATGGAGAATCAAATACTCTAAAATGTTTAACATTTGGTTTCTCATCAAACATGAGCTCATATTGAGACCAGATTGATTGGACTAAGAGGAGCTCGATTAATAACTTAACTTGCATATGCCATACCTTTTGCCCATAAGGCTTTGGGTAAATTCTATGCATAAAGCTAACACTTACAAGTTTTCATGGGATGTCGAATCTTTCGTTCAGCCACACCATTTTGTTACGATCTATCTACCATGTAAGTTTCCTTTTGATGTCATACTCTTTGTAAAAAGAGAAGAATTTATCAGAAGTGAACTCTCCACCATTATCGATGCATAATCTTTTAATTTTTCTTTGACGTGCACTTTCAATTATTAACTTGAACTCTTGAAATTTTGAAAGAACTTTCGATTTTTCCTTTACAAAATAGACCCAAGTGAACCTTGTAAAATCATCAATAGAGAGAAGCATATAATGAGAACCTGAATAAGATAGTGCTTGAGTAGGACCCATTAGATCACTATGAAGAAGCTCTAATGGAAATTTATATCTTGAAAGTGATCTATCAAAAGGTTGCTTGTTCTTTGCCATATTGACAACCTTCATAAACTTTATTACTACTAAAAGTAGTAAGATTAGAAAGATCATTCACTAAGTCTAGCATGCTAGATTGATGCATTATCATTTGTACTTATCTTATCGATATAAGAGGTTGATGCTAACAAAATATATAAATCTTTGACCCTTTTACCAGTATGTACTACATTTGCATTTAATTCTTTTATATTACGAAGAAACTTGACTTTATTAGGACTAAAAAAAACATAATTTCTAACATCAACTATATTTGCAATAGAAAAGAGATTTTTGTGACATACTCTTCAATGCAATAGGATCATTATCTGCCATGATAATTGCATTATTACCTTCATATTGATGAAGATTTGTGGATTTAATACCATCACTAGTGAGATGATGACCATATCATGAATCAACAATCCAGTCATATTCGAAATTGATAAATGTCATGACCTCAACAGTTTCAGCCATAAAGCACTTGCCCCAATCTTCATCAGTAATATTAGAATTTTTTTTATTTATAATGTTTTCTCCTTTAATCTTCACACGATAATTTTTCTTGATATGGTTAAACTTGCCACACTTATAACACTTAATCTTTTTTTGATTTGTACGATTGTTCGAAGAAGACTTTTGTTTGCTATTAGCATCATCCTTCTTCTCTTTATCGTTATCATTATCATTTTTTTTATTTAAAAAAAAAGCATCTCCATCTCCCTTTAAAATAGAAACTCTCGCTATTTGACAAGCTAGGGATTCTTGAGAGGCAAGAAGATTTTCCAACTCTACTAAGGATAGTTGTTGAATCCATTCTTGAATAGATGTAACATAAGGAATATATTATTTTCGAAGATCATAAATAATATAATGTTTTATTCGTGTATCAGAAATAGACTCGTCAGTACCTAAGATTGGTTTCTGTGAATATAAATTTTGTCTTCAAAAAATACTGAAAAATTGAGAGATCACCTTGGATAGTATTTGCTAAATCATTCTTTAAATACTAAAGCCAAACCATATTCTTTTTGTTGAATAATGCATTAAGAGTTATCCAAATCTCTAAAGTTGATTTGTAATAAATAATGTGTTCAAAGAGACCATGAGAAATAGATCTCATTAATACAAATTTAGCCTTTGCATTTAAAGTTCTCCATCTTTTCATGGCGTCTTCATCTACAACATCTGGTGTTGTTGTTGCATTGCCACCAACCACGTCCTATAGACCTTTCCCTATAAGAGAGGACTCTAAACAAGTCTTCTAGATCTTATAGTTAGACTGATTAAGAAGTTTAATACCAAATCTTCCAACTCGACTATAATATTTCGTAATTGAAAAAGGTTATCTTCTTCACTAAGGAGATCTTGAAACACATATTATCACCCTTTTGGCTCTGATACTATGTGAAGAAAAGGAGAGATCACATGCAAGTGCAACTCTTTCTCAAATAGTAGTAATAAGGTACTACTAACCCAGGATCAAACCAAATAGAAAAAGAAGAAACCAAGGCAAAAAAGAAAAACTATATTGAACGTCTAAAAAAGAAAAACACTTACAAATCTTGGACGACTCTTAGACTTCAGCCTTATAGACTTGAATAATTAAGGCTTGGATGGATCTACACATATAGATGCCACCTATTTATAGATGAGAAATACATGAATATCTAATCTCTACAACTTTATTTAATCTTATTTAAAAGGTAAGATATTAATTTGAGATCTTCTAAAATATATTTAACTTTTTTAAACTAAGAATTCTTTATCCCTACAACTATACCTAATTCTCTTTAAAAGACAAGATATTAATTTATGATCTTTTAAAATGTATTTTAATTTCTTAACAGTTCCTACTAAGTTGGAAATACCGTGTGAATATATTGTTTCTCCCGAGTTTGAATACACTGCATTCGTGATATGCTTGTAAGTGGAATTCTAATCAATAATTCTATATACAAACCTAGTGGATTGGAAAAGCTGATCTTATCGGTGGTGTGTCAAACTTACTTATCAAAAGTTGAAAAAATTATAACCTCATCCAACAAATTTTTAAGTTGCGACATTCTAACTTGCTACTTCACTCTTCACTTTCTTTAGATGTTAAAATTGTTGATTAGTTTAACTGCTAAGGATTTTGTTAAATCATCACAAGATCATAGGATCAGTGCTTGCCTTACCACTTATTCTTAAAATGAAAAAAAAAAATCACGCTCAATTCTTTAGTCCTTTTCATTCGCTTGGGGGAGAAGGGAATGAGAAGTGCATACTACTGCCAGTTGGCATTAGCTTGAGGCAAGTGGAGATCCTGGTTAAAGAAAAAGAGCAGTATCCAATCTTCTTGGAAGTACATTATTCTTTTTGGTCTTCATTCCCCTCTCTATAATCTTTTCTCTCTCACACATAGATATCCACATAGATATATGAGCATGTGAAATAAGACAACATAGAGTCAGTAGGCACGAGGTCGAGGAGACAAGTGCAGTTTCCCCTGTGAAGGTCTGTATCCAAAATATTTGAGTACATAACCTTTTGTTGGTTTTCTCACTCTACTGTCCCTCACAAATCTCTCTCTCACTAATACACAGAAGTGTTTTGGCATGAATTAACAACTGCAGATACGGTCACTGGGCAATAGATGCCACCTAATCAATCTGATTCTTATCTCATTTTGGTCGATGATCCACCAGGACATGGTGGATCCCTGCTTTGTTTGCTGCCAGCATGTGGCATGTTTTCTTTTATGGCCACGCAGGGGAACTGTGACTGTGTTCAGCAATAAATGCATTCAGTAGTAGCAAGATTTTTGGTCAGACTGCTGCTGCCTTTCTGTGAGCCATAGATTCTGGGACATATTTTGACAGTCAACCTTAAACTGCATCTGGATCATTGTTTGCAGTTTGTGGATTCAGAATTGTCCTCTTAGGTGTTCCTTGCCTGGAAACAAACCTCTTCTGATGTCAGGCATTGTGGAGAAGTGTTCTTGACGGCACTGACAAAGAGGTGCAATAAAGGTGCACTGGTTATTGACTTACTATAAATCTAGCTTGGTATATAGTTCTTTCATAACACTTGTGGTTTCTGATCGTGGGATGAAAGTACCTCGTCATTTTGAGTTTCTTCTTGGGGCAATCCTTTTCAAGTTAGTTATCTATGACCCATTGTAATGAACTTATTATGGTTCTTTATTCAATTAAGGAATCAGGTGGAGATTATAGAGGTGATTCTGCTACCAACATTTCCTGGATATACCCACCTAATTGGGATGTCACAACCTCATCCTGAGCAGCAACCCAGTGTTGGCGACATGCAGCTGTGGCAACAACAATTGATGTACAAGCAATTGCAAAAGTTTCAGAGACATCAGCAATGTCATCAACTAGAACAGGGAGCAAGACTGCTGAATTTTTTTCCGCCACTCATCTCATTTACCTACAGTAATAGATAATATGCCTGTTAATGATATGTCAAGTTACATGACCCAATAATTTTGTTGGAACCATGCCCATACTGCCTAATAACTCTCAGATGTTAATTTCTGGCAATATGAACTGTGCACAGTCAGGTGGCTCATGTGCCATGCAGAATCCCACAAATGGTCACACTTTTTTTTATAACAAAATTCCAGACGCAATACAGACAACAACTTGATCAGTCCTTTAATGGCATGCCTGTCTATGGTAACAAACCCATTACAAATCAGTATTCTCAATTCATTGGGATGTCTAATGATGCTACTGGTTTGATGAGAAAGGCAGCAGCCTACCAGATAGAAGAGGCATTTGATCCATATGACAGTTTTCAAATTGATCAGTATTTTCCTGACAAGGCTGCACGGAGGAGAGTTTAAGTTACCAGATGGAGCTTTCAAGGAAAAGGTTTTCTAGGACACAACCCCATGCAAGATTTGAGCAGTGATGTTACGTTGGGAAATTTTCACCAAGCAAATTATATGAAACATAATATTCAAGTTGTGGAATTTTGTCATAGGGAGGACCAAGATGATTGGCCAGGTGATTTACAGGAAAAACAGGCAGTGCAAGTAGGGATTTCCAGTGGTGTGGCTAGTCTAGACCCTTAAGAAGATAAGATCTCGTTTGGTACCAATGACAATGATAACTGGGGAGCTTCTTTTGGAGGGAGTCTTGATTCTTTCATGGGAGGCTATCCACGTGGTGATCCTTTACTGAATGAATATTTTGGCTCAATCCCTTACGTCCAGCGTGGGAGCTGGAGCGCTCTTATGCAAGATGCTGTACAAGCTTCTAGCAGTGAACAGGGTGCAGGGTGTCCTTGAAGAATGGAGTCGCTTGAATACATTCAGATACATCTACTGATAGTGGGAAGCTGCTGGATGCTTGGAGTGATAGCAACTTGCAGAATTCATGTTTCCCCTCTTCGCCTCTTTTATGATGCCAATGGGACTCAAATTCCATACTATTCCTAGCTTTCAATATAATTTGAAGTCTTTAAACGAAGAAGATGATGGGGGTACCAAGTGAAGTTCCCAATGTGTCTTTTCATCAGTTTACTGGAGAAGCTAACAAGATACAGTTTCTTGGAAATCAGGAGCAAAAACAATATCTAGAAGGTGGTCAATTACAAATGTCAGTAACTAATGAAAATATGGGCAGGGCACAGATATGAACAGAAGGAAAACAGTTCTGAAGACTTCAAATTTAAGTCACAGATTATAGTGGGCAGTTGGACTCAGGAAGAAAGCATGTCCTTTTCCAGTATTAATAGGCAGAATAGTGATAGTAGACCAAATGGCTTGAATACCAGCTACCCATTGGTGGCTGATGGAGATGGTTCTTCACTTGTACATGAAACCCATGACAATGAGTGGAAGCTGGGTGCCACCAGTTATGTTAATCTAAATGGTGGAATGCAACCATTCAGATCTAATATTGGCAATTCACAGGAGGTGGAGACTGAAATGTGTAGCTTTATCTCTAGTACAAAATCAAACACCTCTAATTTAGTTTAGGAAACAAATCAGCAGATTACTAATAGACATCAAGTTGTTTTTGAAAAAGATTTCACCCATGATGCATGTGCAGATTCTCAAGGCAATGAAAATATTGGACGTCCGAATCAGCCAAGCAGGACATTGCAACATTTGGAAACATCAAGTGGCAGCAACAACAAAAGATTGGTCAACACCTATGACAGCAAACATAGATTTCCACATGTTTTTTCAGGAGAAGACTGACTATATGGTTGCTATGAAGGAGACTCAGTAGAGAATTCTCTTCTAGGGAACCAAAAGTCCTTAACTCAATATGAGCAAAAAAATATGGAATCTTCTTTCCCTTCAAGTCACCTTCTAAATTTTCAACGACCAGCAGATGTGGTTTTTCAAGGATCAAAAAATGTGGTGACAAAGAATGTTGGAAACTCAAAGTTTGATAACCATGATGTTTTGAACAATCACATGGATGTGACAGAGGTAAATGAAAATATATTATTTAATTTGGATTTTATTGCTGTCCAACAATTTACTTCTTTAGTCTTCACAATGCATGCGTTTCAACGTTTTGATGCTTTTGTACTATTATGGTGCTTTTGTACTAAATTTACAGAGAATTGCCAAATGCTAATGGACCAAAAGAACTGCATCCTAGAGACAACATTCTTACCCATGTCTTGAGTGGTTCTTTTGATGGAATAACTGCTCAATTTTCTGAGAAGCATTTCTCAATCAAGGTATGCTTTGGCTCAAGTTTGCTCCTCTGCTCTTTAATGCTCATTTTTGTTTTAGGAGTCTCTTTGTCAACTTAGTATGTGTTCATAATATTTTTTGATAGCTTAATCATAATGTTTTAGGATCATAGTTTTTAAATCTTATTAGTGGTTTTTACAGATTCTTTTTTTTTCTTTCTAACTGTTTGGACACCTTTAGAAGTGACAGGATGATAGCAATAGACTTTCATGATCAAAGCTATCTTTGGTGATCAGTGTTCAGTGTCCAACATGTGGGGAGAAAGAAAGCCTAGTGTATTACGGTGGTCCAAGGGTATTAAATTTGCTTAATGCAGGTGCCTTTCATTCTGACCTGAAATTAAAGTAAACAGTAATCTGCAACTTTCGTTTGAAGCATTAGAAGCAGAGAGTGGGGAATAGAGATGCAGACTTGGAAGGAAGAAGATGGACACCTATGGTCAAGAGTTTCCTTATAATGACAATATCAACTTATATTTCTGAATGCACAATATTTATTCAAAATAGAGGAAAAAAAGACAATAAAAGACTTGGCAATTTGGACTTTTAACTACTTAACTCACCACTTAATGAATTCAAAATTAGGAAATAATGACAAATGAAAGCTAGTTCAAAACCCTTGTCAGTTGAACATTTTTTTCTTTAAGATATTAAATCTTTTGTCACTCTCAAACTTGAAAAATAGGGGATTTAAAAATGCATATTGATTCAATTTTCTTTTTTATTGTCTGAATCATACTTTAATTCAATTGAAAACTAATCAATTTGACAACTTTATGTTAAAGGAATTCTAAATGAACCTATTTGAGTCTCTTTATCTAAAATAAAATTGTGAAACTCCTGCCATTAATCTGTAGATAGAAGAATGTAGTGGCTGTATAATTTTGATCTAAAAAATTCTAGAAAATTGAATACAATTTTATCTAACACAAGTGTATCTATGTTTTTCCGGATTATATCACTTACATATCCAGACTTTTTCACATGCATCTTTTTTGTTTAATGCATTCTCTATCATGTTTATAATATATTTTTTTTCTATTACCATGATTAATGAAAATTTCTGGATTTGGCATCAGCTTGTTTGCTGTCTTGTTCTAATGCTTGCATTATCATGATCTCTTTCAGTCAAAATGTTGTTGAGCTTCTTCGCAAAATTGATCAGTTAAGGAATGGTGATGAGTTTAATGCACCTGTTAGACCTGCACAAGCTGCTGCTAATGCTTGTCACCCTCAATTTAGGCCGTCTACCTTGCAGGGTTTTGGGTTGTGGCTAAACCAACCATCTCAAAAGCAACCACTTTTGAACTCTGAGGTTCCTCCTCAGACCTGCTTAATTAACCATAGGCAGCCACTTGATCAAAATGCAGGTCATATGGCTCAACCTTTGTCAACTTTTGCATCAGCTAGGTCTCTTCCTTGTGAAGCATCTCAAGTAGAAAACTGGAGAAATAGATCGAACATTTCTGGACAAGAAATCAAAGGAGCCTCATGTTCTCTTTGACTTTCCTTATGTCAGAAATCATTTTCAGGAAGAGAAGCAGCTGCAAGAGCAAGAAGAAGATGTATCTTGCTCTAGTTATCATGAAGTAACGGATAAAACTGGTGATGTTTCCCTTGGTAGCCAAGCTGATTTAAGCACACTTGTTAAGAATGATATGCTCCTTAGGCAGCCACCTATAAATCATAACGGAGATGCAGTTGATCAGTCTGTTGAGACGCCATTTCCTATTCCAGCTGATAGAGTTTCACCTTGCTTATCCACCAAAGATGGATCTTAGGAAGGCAATAAATGCTGGGGGTTTTCATGTTAAAAGTTCTGATCTTCAACTCCCTGTTAAGGAGACGAGATAAGGCCCTCAACATCCTTTTACTGGCAGGTCTCAGCAAGTTGGCTTCTCAAAAATGTTGCACGATGTGTCACCAAATTTATCAGTTCGACATTGCTTAGCTGGTCTGCAGCTTCACAGTGTTGCTCCAAGCATACTTCAGACAATAATAAATCATGGTAAGAATACAAGTTTGTTGGACCTGCAAAATACAGATGGTTGAGGTAAAAATCAGGAAGAAAGTGCTCTGTCTGAAGTAGGTCTGAATTCCATTTCACGGGACGGAGATCATTAAGTTGTAGCCAATTTCTTAAAACCAAAGCAAGCTGAGTATGCTAACAATGCTCTCTTCGATGAGGAAGAACCAGTAAAAAGTAATCTGTTTGATGGAGATTCTAATGTCTACATTCCATATTTGGTCCAACACCAACAGGATGTTGACAAGAGCAAAGGTAATGGTTCAGGATTTCACCCTCAGGCAGTACATGCTCCAATTAGAAATATTACTTCTTCTAGAAGTGATGCTTGTTTCTCTGGAAGCACTTTAGTACCTACAGAATCTCAAAAGAGAAATTACTCCCTACTGCAACAAATGCAATCCATGAAGGATGCTGATTCCAATTCGAACATGACCTAAGGACACAGGCTTAAAGGAGCTGACTTTAAATCTAATGCTTATCAAATGGAGCATAATGCAAGTCAGAGATTTTCTTCTAGGCAGAATACACTCTTCAAGGATCCTGCAGAAGGGAAACTTGTTGCAAGTTCACAGAGTTCATTTCCATCAGATGTCAAAATGTTATGCTTTTCTTCAAAGAAGAATGAGAGAGATTCAAAAATAACATCTATTGCAGAAGATCATGATCTTCAAAATCAAATGCACTCTCAGCACTCCAAGATTCTCAGATGACCTCTTCTTTATTAGAAATGCATAAAACCTATGAAATCAACAAGGGAATGGCTAAACATGATGGACAGAGTCCCAAATCTGCCACTCAATTTCACATTTTTGCAGAAGTTCCTTAGATCACAGAAAACAGTTCTATACTAGAACATATAGTTGATAACAGCAAAGTTGATACCATTGGGCAAAGTACATTGGCCAGAACTATAGCTACCAATGAATCATCTGCCCTTGCACTGCCTCCCATTGTCATGGATCATGGTGTTGTTCAAAGGTCAAAAAAGCGTAAGAGTGCAGCCTCAGAGCTACGTCCATGGCATGAGATCTCACAAGGTTTACAAAGGTACCAGATGTTCGTTTTCATTAGTAGCACTATGATGAATACTTTTATTATGTTATGAAATAACCAAATGAATACACTATCCATCAGAAAATTTATACTAGTTTTGTACTTCATATTTCTTGTGCAACTTAAGTTTCAGCTTTGAACATTTTGTTAATTTTGATTTTTTTAAAATAATTTACTGTATGACTGAGCTGTATTAGACTTGGGCTTCCAATAGTTTGATTGAGAAAGTTAGTTGATTCGTCATTTCAGGTTAAGTAGTCTATTGCTCTATATTCTGTCAGCACCTGGTGAAAACTGAGAAGTTAATGGGTGTGTTTGATACTAGGTTTGTGATGAAGCTGAAGTTATTAATGGACCATCAATGCTTTCATCACGAAGAAGGCTAACTCTGACAACTCAGATGATCCAACAACTCTTACCAGATTTACCAGCTACAATGCTTAATGTGGATGCAACTTCAGCTTATGAACAAGTGACCTACTCTGTTGCTAAATCAGCTCTTTCTGATTCATACAGCAAGATCTATTCATCAGAAAGAGATTCTTGTTTAATTGATGGTGATCTGTAAGTTTTTGTTCATATAAAATCTGAGGAGTTCAATATGGAATATTGTTACTTTTTTTACATATGTTTTGCAGATGTTTATTGTGTTGTGCATCGTTGAGTCATGTTCTAAAATGATTTCTTTTTGTTTTTTAAAGATAACCAGAATGTTTAAGTCTTCTCTGGTGGCGGACTGTATTTTCTCAAATATTGTGGAAGAATTTAGTGGAAGGTCCAACAGGCTTGAAAGCATGTTCTCAAGGTATGTTCATTTGTAGATGATCCTTGTGAAAATCTTTTCCATTTTACTTGCTTTGCTTACTACTTATTAGTGTATCTTTTCTGTTGATTTTAATCTTATGCAGGGAAATCTCTGAACAATACATTTACATGTGGATTTCCAGATTTCGATCGGATCATTGTGTTTGATAGTTTTTTATATATTGACTGATTATATAGGTTTCCAAAATCCTATGTGCATTTGTTAGTAATTAGCGTGTGGCACGTGCATTTGCATGAGCTTATTCCAGCAAAAGTTATAGTGAGCATGGTTTATATTACCGGTTTGTATCGGTGTACCGACCAGCTATCGGGACGATGCATACCGAGCTATACCGACACATGATATACTGAGGTGTATCGATGTACCGCCTATACCGGTCCTCTATCGGATTGGTACATATCACCCGTACCGAGCGGTATGCTTTGGTACGTCAAACCTTGATAGTGAGAACTAATACATAACTCATTACCTCTATTATGTTGTATAATATTAATCATCAAATGGACAAAAGTAGTATTAGGAACTATTTCACATAGTATCTTCACCGATGTAATATCTCTGGTTTAGTCCCACATTAGAAATGAAAGAAGACTTTGACTAACTGACTAAATATGTCTGTTGTCTTCTATCAGGCTCTTCAAGTGATGAGCTTAATGGATTAGTTATCTCATTAGATTAGGTATCGTAAAGGGTCCATGAATGGGGTTGAAGACACTAAGATGTTGAACCTCACATGCCCCATGTTAGGGTTTGATCCCGACAGTGATTTCAAAAGGCGCTTGCATGCTCGCCTAAGTGCTCGGGCAAGGCAAGGCGAGTATGCGAGCGCCTTTTGAAATCACTGTCAGGATCAAACCCTAACATGGGGCATGTGAGGTTCAACATCTTAGTGTCTTCAACCCCATTCATGGACCCTTTACGATACCTAATCTAATGAGATAACTAATCCAACAGACGCATGCTCGCCCAAGCCTAGTCGTCGGGCACTTCGAGCCAGCGCCCGATTTAAACCAGGCAACTGAACTAGCTTTTTAGGTTTAGTTCGGTCGCATTTGCGTTAGTTGGTTCGCAGCCTCCCCCTCATGACTTCCCCCAACCCTACTTGTGATTCCGCCACTGACATTTCCTCTCTACTGTCGTCGTCGCTACCTCTCTCCGTTGTCATTGTCGCTGCTCTCTACTACTATCATTGTCGCTGCCACTATCGTTGCCTCTCTCCGCTGTCGCAACTCTCCATTGCTATTGTCGCTGGTCTCCATTGCCACTGCTGCTTCCTCTCTCTGCTACCGTTGCTCTCCGCTACCGCCCGTTGGCACTGTCGCTATCACTACTCTCCGCTGCCATTGTCGCTGCTCTCTAGTGCCACCTGCTGCTACCGTTGCTCTCAAATAGCAGCTTCTTATCCGCGACTAAGTTCTCACCGTGACTCAGCTTCTCACCTCAGTCTCCTTCTCACACTCTACTATTAACAGTAGAGAATATTTTAAAATATTAAAATATAATTTGTTATATTTTAATATTTTAGAGTGTCTCGCTTCGCTCAGATGAGCGCCTAGTGCCTCGGGCATTTTGCGACCTTGGCGTCTAACGCTTTTTAACTCATTAGATTTCGAGCTATGTTGGGCATTAGCGAGAACTTCAAGCTCCTAGATGTGGGACATTATTACATTTTTGGTATATTCCTATATAAAAAATGGGAGTAGACTTTGATTGATTTAGAAAAGTTAGATGAGTCTACTACCATTTGGTTTAAAGAGCTTGGACTTCATCAAATTAATGGATTAGTGGGAAAGGGGAGAAAACCTTAGGGATTAAAATATTCAAATTTGTATGAGAAACTTTCCACTTTTTCCACAAAGGAGTAACACGAAACTAAATGCATTTGAAGGAATATGAAGTTGAAGGGGAAATTATTTGAAAATGGGATTAGAAACCCTTGCCATGTTGAGGTAAGTTGAACAAAAACAGTTGAGGGAACATGTTGCAGAACTCTGAATTCTTGCATCCTTGTTTGAGAACAGGAGTCTCCTACCTGCCACTGCCCCAAGAGTATCCCTCTGTATTTGCAAGCATTGCTGCCATGACTTGTGGCTCAAGATATAAGATGAACTTTGTCTCCACTTCAGGGGGCCTTGGTCTTGCCTCTACTTTGGCTGGCATCATCACAGCGGGCTGTGTTATGCATTTGAGTTCAAGTTGGGTTGCTAAGGATTTCACCATTTTATGTGAGAGATTCGTTAGAGGTCTGTTGAGCCCCAGTGACGCCATTCCCTTGTTTCTGCGAGCATTGTTGCTATGTCTCAAGCAGTAATATAGGCCCTGCCTCCTGTATATGCTTTATGGGCAGACCTCAGTGGCAAGGGAGAGACACTGGCTGCCATGGGTGGTGATGTTGTTTCAGATATGGGGGAGCGGAGAGGAAGGGAGAAGGGTGGGGAGGAAGATATGACTATTCACTGTATCTGGGTATTTTGTTTTGTTGTCTCTAAGCTGCATAAAATGTGATGATCATAGCTGTTAAAAATATATCACATGGTTAGAATTGTGTGCTAAATTTCACTGTAGGTTGCATTTAGTTTTGATTGTTAATCAAAATTTATTTTGCCCAATGGCTTTTTGGGGCCCACCATGACTCAACAGGCTATGGCATTATAACTTGAACCTGACCAAAATGATTAGCTGTACGTTGAACCTAGCAACTAAACAAGTACCTTCAATTAGTTGTGCCAAAGATTGTCTATGAACAAGGAAAGTGGAAGGTGAGTGTCAAGAGAAGTTTGACTGAAGATGCTCTGTAAGGATAGATAAATGATGTGATATCCCTTGGAGTGTTTGTTAGAAAAAACAGACGTAAAGATCACACAGAAATGGTGGATGAAATGATTGATTTGGTTAGTCCTCGTTTTAAGAAATTTAAATTTTATTATTTGTTTTCTCTTTCTTTTTTTTTATTTGAAGTTCTAAAAATTTCTCCTTTCCTATAATATGTGAGAGTGGTAGTGTATTCCAGATTATAATTTCATCATCCGCATGGGAGATGTGTGAAAGTACACTTAGATTTGGAATTGAAAATAGAAACGCAAGAAGATTCTGGTTTGTTGCTTGCATAATAGATGATGACCGGAGACTAATATTAGAGATTTACTTTCATCTGAATACGAACACGCATGAGAATAAACAAATGCAAAACAATTCCTTGCATTGTTTGAATTGAACCACCAGTAAATCTCCATGTAGTAGTCATGATTCAAGAAGTGGCATTATTTGCTGTACAGGAAAGAAGAGGGGCAACAATAACTCTGTTGCTCTCATATTTTTGTCATTGACTACTTATTGTACTTGAGATCGGATGGGAGGACCTCAATGTTGGACGTACTACTGTATTGCCAGGAGTTATAGAAGTTTTCCATCGCGAACTGCTTGGGCAAGTTCCACGGCAGGAGTCGGATAGATGGAGTTATGGGCTCGGTTGCTTCCGAGACAACTTTGCCACAGAGACATGTCACCGCAGTTTCGGTGCCCAGAAATCTTCCTGTCAATGTTCTGTCTCTCATTGTAGATTGTAGATCATTGATTATTTTTTTGTTCTTGCAAATCTCCATCCCTGTTCCTCAATCTTTGTCTATGCCCACCTATCTTCATGCATAAGCCGTATGCTGAAACATGAACATGGGGTAAAATAGTTTTACACGTAGCCAAGGCGACGTGTTCTTGTTTTCCTTTTTTCAAGTTAGGTCTTTGTATATTAGTGTGATGATTAAATAAGATTAGGGTTTTCCATCATGTTTTTTAAGGTAGTGGGGAGTTTAAATCATGATTTCTAACAATCATGAATGATCATTATTGCTGCTATATATATATATATATATATATATATATATATATAGAGAGAGAGAGAGAGAGAGAGAGAGAGAGAGAGAGAGACTTCTTTATCCTATGATTTCATAATCTTGTGCAGATGCCACATCTTATCGACAAGCATATCCTGAGCTTGGTAATCTAGTTGAGTTCTCTTCTCCATTTAATGCATGCTTCTGTTTGATCTTGAAGTTAACCAAACCTTGTTTTAACTATGCTGTCACTTCAATGTAACAGGTCTCTGCAAGGGCTCATCTTAAGTTGTTCAAAGTAGCAGATTTCGCATAAAGAATTGTTTGCTCCAGTGACTCAACAGATGACCGATAACAATGGGGTACAATATCCTTAACATACTAATTTCTCCTCAAGCTCGAGCTCAAGCTCAAGCTCAAGCTGATAGGGTTTGGACTGCTGGAGATGGAGTGAACTGTTGAATCTCGGATTTTGATGATATAATCAATTGGTGGGTTAATTGATCTAATCCATATTATTGAGTTAAGTGTGCAGGATTAACTATGATAACCAGAAAACATAAAGCAAGGATACCGGAGTCGAGCTCGATGGACGTTTAAGAGACCGAAGAATCATCGGAGATGCTGCCGGAACCAACCGAGAAGAAATCGGGAACGTGTCGGAAGTTCGCCGAAGAAATCGTCGGAGGCTCGCAGAGATCACCGAGAAGGCTCGGCTACTCGTTAAAGTCATCACAAAGATTGGGAGCTTGTAGGGAGTCCGTCGGAAGAAGTTCGTCGGACAGCTCGCCGGAACAAGACTCGACGTTCGCGGTTAAAAAACTTGCTTAGGATGTTTTTTTTGTGTTATGTAGTTCACCTGTAATTAGGATTAGGATTAAGAGATAATCCTATATCCTGGTTAAGGGCCAACTGGGCCCAAAGTCAGATTTGGTTTGGGCTAAAATTAAGCCAAACAAATGAATTGGAGAGCCAAGCGGTGGCACCGCCTGGCTGGGCGGTGACACCTCCTTGGCTGGGCGGTTGCACCGTCCAGCACCCGAGCGCTGGGCGGTGGCACCGCCTGGCTGGGCGGTGGCACCTCCAGCACCGGGAACCCTAAGAGAATTCAAATTTTGGAGCCCAAAATTTGAATCCTCTTGAGGCCTATAAATACCCCTCAAATCTCAGCTGAGGTTACAACTTTTGAGAAACATTTTGATTGAGAGAAAAGTCTTAGAAAGTCTTAGCAAGTCTTGTTTTCAATTTGCTAGAGAATTCTCCTCCTTCTTTCTTATTGAAAATTTGTAAGAGGTTGAGCTGCTTGTAAAAGGTTGTAAGAGGGGTGTTTACCCTTCCATTTCAAGAGACTTGCTAGTGGAAGGTGGGAGCCTCATCGAAGAGGGGCCTCGCAAGTGGAGTAGGTCATTTGACCGAACCACTCTAAAAATCGGCGTAATCTCTGGTTTGCATTTTATTATTGTCATTTACATTACTGCAAATCTTCTTACTGCTTTAGTTCCTTATTACCCTTGCTGCGAAACTTTAAGAATACGCCTTCAAGTTAAACTTTTCAAGTTTCGTTCGTATCGTACGAAAGATTTTGTTAACATCGAAGTTTTAATCCGCTGCACTAATTCACCCCCCCCTCTTAGTGCCGCTCCGATCCTAACAAGTGGTATCAGAGCAAGGTTATCTCTTATATTTGGTTTAATACCCAAGAGAGATGGCTTACTCCGACATGCAAGAGGGCCATTCTATTGCACGACCACCTTTGTTTAATGGGTCGGATTACACATATTGGAAGACTCGCATGAGAATCTTCCTCATTTCTATGGACTTTGAGCTTTGGTCTATTGTCGAGAATGGATTTCAAAAATCTTCTCTTCCGATGAGTGAATGGGATGAATCGGAGAAGAAGGTTTTTGCTTTAAATGCAAAGGCTATGAATGCCTTGTTTTGTGCACTAGACAAAAACGAATTTAATCGTGTTTCAATGTGTGATTCGGCTTTTGATATTTGGAGAACTCTTGAGGTCACTCATGAAGGCACTAGCCGAGTGAAAGAGTCCAAAATCAACATCCTTGTGCACTCTTACGAACTTTTCCGAATGAAACCAAGTGAGTCCATCGGAGACATGTACACCCGGTTTACGGATGTCATCAATGGACTCAAAGCTCTTGGTAAAGATTTTACTAACTTTAAACTAATAACTAAAATCTTAAGATCCCTCCCTAAAAGTTGGGATCCAAAAGTTACGGTCATTCAAGAGGCCAAAGACCTTAAAGCATTCCCTCTTGAAGAACTCATTGGGTCTCTAATGACCTACGAAATGACATGTCAAGCTCATGACGAGCTCGAGAACCCCCTTCCAAAGAACAGGAAGGATATGGCACTCAAATCACAAGAAGACCACTTGAAAGGAACATCAAGTGATGAGGACAGTGACAATGACATTGCACTTTTGACTCAAAAATTTAAAAAATATTTAAGAAAGAACAAATTTAAAAATAATGCAAAAAATAAATTTGAACAAAAGAAGGACCAAGTGATTTGCTATGAATGCAAAAAACCGGGACACTATAAGAACGATTGTCCTCAAGCCAAAAAGAGAACATCAAAGAAGAAGGCGTTCAAGGCAACGTGGGATGATTCAAGCGCATCCGAAGAAGAGGAGTCCAACACCGAGCAAGTTGCTCATTACGCGCTAATGGCGTTAGGAGAAGAGGTATGTGATTTATTTAATGAAGATTTATCTTTTGAAGAACTATCTATCGTTTTTCATGAATTATTTGATGAATGTAGAACTGTTAGCAAGAAGTTAAGTATCTTAAAGAAAGAGCATGCTTTGCTACAAGATAAGTTTGATAGTCTTCAAACTCCTCCATGCTCTAAGTGTGAGCACTTAGAAGCATTAAAAAATGAAAATTTGCTTCTTAAGGAAACCTTAAACAAGTTTAAGGTTGGTAGCAAGGGATTAGATATGATCCTTGCACACAAGGGTCACATCGCAAATAGAAATGGAATTGGATTTGTAAAAGGATTACATCAAAATCCTACCACTTTCATAAAAGGACCTACATTACATGTTTCTTCTTATATGAAATGCAACTTTTGTTGCAAATCCGGACATATTGCCTACAAATGCCCATTTAGAAAAATTAGTTCACAAAAATTAATATGGGTTCCTAAAGGAACTATAAAGAATTCAATAATAAATAACAAAGTTAGTGGGTCAATTTTTGAGGCACCCAAAATCAAATGGGTACCTAAAAATCATCCTCTTTTGTAGACAAACCCACAAGCTAGGAGCAAGAGATGGTATCTCGATAATGGATGCTCAAGACATATGACTGGAGATCCATCTCATTTCTCTATGCTCACTAGCAAAGAAGAAGGGTGCGTTACCTTCGGAGACAACAACAAGGGCAAAATCATTGGTAAGGGAACTATTGGTAACAAATTTAATTTTTCCATTGATGATGTCTTACTAGTTGATGGATTGAAACATAATCTCTTGAGTATTAGTCAACTATGCGATAAAGGTTACATCGTTAGATTTGAATCAAATATGTGCATTATTGAAAAACCAAATCATAATATGACTATGATTGCTTTAAAACAAAATAATGTCTATACCATCAATCTTGATGAACTAAGTAATGAAATGTGTTTCTCCGCCGTAAATGATGATGCTTGGCTTTGGCATAGGAGATTAGGCCATGCAAGCATGAAAACAATATCTAAGATCTCATCTCAAGAATTAGTACGAGGAATTCCAAATATAAAGTTTATTAAGGACAAAGTATGCGATGCATGTCAACTAGGCAAACAAATAAAAACAAGCTTCAAACCAAAAAATCAAATTAGCACCACTAGACCATTACAATTGATCCATTTGGACTTATTTGGACCAATTGATACAACAAGTCTAGGTGGAAGCAAATATGCTTTTGTGATTGTGGATGACTACTCTAGATACACTTGGACCTATTTCTTAGCTCACAAAAGTGATTGCTTCAAGTGTTTCTCTAAATTTTGTAAACTCACTCAAAACGAAAAAGGCTTCATGATTTCATCAATTCGGAGTGATCACGGTGGTGAATTCCAAAACCGTGACTTTCAAAATTTTTGCGAAAGTAATGGGTACAATCACAACTTCTCAACTCCAAGAAATCCTCAACAAAATGGAGTAGTTGAAAGGAAAAATAGAAACCTACAAGAAATGGCAAGAACTATGTTGAATGAATATAGTTTACCTAAGTACTTTTGGGCCAAAGCCGTAAATACGGCTTGCTACATCATGAATAGAGTCCTAATAAGACCATCCTTATCCAAAACTCCCTATGAATTATGGAATAACAAAAAACCAAACATCTCCTATTTTAAAGTTTTTGGTTGTAAATGCTTTATTTTAAATGAAAGGGATGCCTTAGGAAAATTTGATGCTAAATCCGATGAAGGCATCTTTCTTGGCTACTCTTCCGTTTCTAAGGCTTTTCGGATTTTTAATAAAAGAACCTTAGTAATAGAAGAGTCTATTCATGTAGTTTTTAATGAAATTTCCGATTTAAAGAAAAATGATTTTGATGATGATCTTGGTTTTGATAATTTGAATTTAAATGAACCCTCTCCTCAAAATAGTCATTTGAATGCATCTTCTTCCGAAATTTCTTTACCAAAAGAATGGAAGTATGTAGATGCTCATCCAAAAGAGCAAATTATAGGAGATACATCAAAAGGGGTTCAAACTCGTTCTTCTTTCAAAAATTTCTATGCTAACGCCGCTTTCCTTTCTCAAATTGAACCTAAATGCATTGACGAAGCCTTAAAAGATGATTTTTGGGTCATTGCAATGCAAGAATAATTGAACCAATTTGAGAGGAATGAGGTATGGAAGCTTGTTCCTAGACCAAGTGACCACTTAGTCATAGGTACTAAGTGGGTCTTTAGAAACAAGCAAGACGAAAATGGTATCGTGGTTAGAAACAAGGCTAGATTAGTGGCCAAAGGTTTCAACCAAGAAGAAGGTATCGATTACGAAGAAACCTTCGCTCCCGTGGCTCGATTAGAAGCCATAAGGATGCTCCTTACCTATGCTAGTAGTAATAATTTTAAACTATTTCAAATGGATGTTAAAAGTGCTTTCTTGAATGGTTTTATTTCCGAATAAGTATTTGTCGAACAATCTCCCGGATTTGAAAATTCTCTTCTTCCTAATTATGTATTCAAATTGACCAAGGCCCTCTATGGCTTGAAACAAGCTCCTAGAGCTTGGTACGAAAGGCTTAGTTCCTTTCTTATTTTGAATAATTTTACTAAAGGCAAGGTTGATACTACATTGTTTATTAAACATTTTGAAAATAATTTTCTTATTGTGCAAATTTATGTTGATGATATTATTTTTGGCTCTTCGGATGAATCACTATGTGAATCATTTGCCAAATGTATGAGTCTTGAATTTGAAATGAGTTTAATGGGTGAATTAACTTTCTTTTTTGGATTACAAATCAAACAACTTAGTGATGGTATATTTCTTAACCAATCTAAATATACATTAGAATTGTTAAAACGATTTAACATGGATAATTCAAAAGCAATAAACACCCCTATGAGTACTGCGACTAAGTTAGATATGGATGAAAATGGTGAAAGTTTCGATCAAAAAACATATAGGGGAATGATAGGTAGTCTACTCTACCTCACCGCGACTAGACCGGATATTATGTTTAGTGTAGGACTTTGCGCTAGGTTTCAATCTAATCCTAAATTATCTCATCTTAAGAGTGTTAAAAGAATATTTAGGTATCTTAAAGGAACTCCAAATTTAGGATTGTGGTATCCAAAATCTGAAAAATTCGATCTAATAGCTTATGTAGATGCCGATTTTGGCGGATGCAGGATAGATAGAAAAAGTACATCCGGAACATGTCAATTTTTAGGACATACACTTGTTTCTTGGACTTCCAAGAAACAAAATTCAGTTGCACTATCTACGACGGAAGCCGAATACATTGCTGCAAGTGCATGTTGTGCACAAGTAATTTGGATGAAAAATACATTAGAAGACTTTGGAATTCACTTTGAAAATATTCCCATAAAATGCGATAATACTAGTGCCATATGCCTTACTAAAAATCCAATTCAGCACTCTAGAACTAAGCACATCGACGTTAGGCATCATTTCATACGCGATCATGTCCTTAACAATGATGTTGTTCTAGAATTCATTGACACAAAGCATCAATTAGCAGATATATTTACAAAAGCTTTGAATGAAGACCAATTTGAATTCATCCGAAGGGAATTAGGCATGCTAAATTGTCCCTAAAATGAACTTCACAAAAAGGACTTGTTCTTTTCCCTTCGTTTATGAATTTGAATTCTTCCTTCCTCTTCAATTCAAAATGATCCATTAAAGTATAACTTATGATCTTGAGGGAAGAAGCTAAACAAAAGGAAGGAAGAAAAATTTTTTTCTTTCCTCCGCGTGATGCCAGCGGTGACACCGACCGAGTCACCCTTTTAACCCGAGGGGTTAGGGTCGGCGGTGACACCGCCCCCAACCCGAAGAAAATCCTCTCAAAAACCCTCTCCCATTCCCTCTAACCCTCATTCTAACTCTTAGAAACATTGGAGAAGGATTCTTGGTGGTCCAAGCTTTCCATCTCTCAACATAATCTCCACAAGGTAACACTTGAAATCCCTCTTTTCTCTTCTCTTTCTCTTGCTTATTTTTCACAATTTCATCATCATCTTGTCTAGAAAATGGCTCCTAAGAGATCAAAAGGAATAAGGATTGAAGGAGATTCATATAACCATGACCTTTTTAGATCAAAAGAGGTAGCCCTTAGCTTTCCAAAATTTGAAACACGATGTGTCCATAAGGGAAAATACGTTGATTTGGATGAACTAGAGGACTTAGATCCCATTAGGTGGTTTGCACACCTAGAAGCTCTACCTCTACTACAAATAGAGGAACCAATTTATCCACGATTAGTGAGATTGTTCTATGCCAACCTATATGAGGACAATGATAGCCTAAGCACTTACATTCTAGGAACACCCATTAGAATATTTGACAGCACCATTTGTGAGCTAATTGGCATAATTGAAAAAGATAGGGGATGCTATTTTAAAGGTAAATGGGACGTCAAAACCATAGGAGCAACCTATACCGAAGCCGTGAAAACAATTTTTGCAAATCCAAACCTTGACTTCCTACCCAAGAGCTGTGAACACTTACTGTCTTTCAACTCTAAAATTCTTCATCACATTATCACACAAGCATCATATTCCCCAAACAATTTCATCTTGACGAAATAAGTCAAATAGAGATAGGAACCATGTATTGGATTATGACCGGTCAGCATAATTGTTTTGGGTACTTAATTCGCCAACACATGCAGGATATTATGACTAAAGATACTATATTGCCATATGGGAGGTTAATCACTAGAATTCTTCATGCCTATGACATTTGCATTCCACCCGATGAAGAATCTATTCAAAATGATCGATATAACATAATAAATAAAAACCTGCTGAAAAGACTTAGGTGCACTTTTAGCAATGGCATATGGGTTAGGCAGCCTAGAAGGACGGATCCAATTCCTACACCAATAGAACAACCCGAAACACCAATTCTTATGGGAAATGAATCTCCTCCTCCTAGTCCCTTTGGTGCAGCACCTTCAGCTCCTGTTTCCTCCTCTGAAGATATCATTATGGCGGAGCTATCTCAGATCAAATCACAGCAAGAACAAATTCAGAATCAACAAGTTGAAATTTTGAAGACATTACGACAGATGAATGAAAAAATAGATATCATGTATCAGCACTGTGGACTACCTCCTAAGGATTAAATTGATGTATCTTTTTATTCTGTTTGCTTTTAACAACAAGTTCAAGTTTGTCATCGATTGAACGATAACTGATCTTTCTTTTTAGATAACTACTGTCTTAATCTGCATAGATGATGATGTCTTTTGGATAAACTATTTCTGGCATATTTGAATGATGAACTTTGATAAATGCTAAACCTTTTTCTATGATCATCAATTAGCTGGCTTGTCTCTTTTTGTTGATGACAAAGGGGGAGAAGTGATGACTTACACCAGAACGATAGCATGACTAATATGAATTACAAAAACTTGTGATATGAATGTCTTATATGACTTGATATGACTTGCAAATCCTTGAAAATATCACAAGATTGATATCATGAAATTTATATTGAAAATCTTTATCTTCTGTGTGATATGAATGTCTTATATGACTTGCAAATCCTTGAAAATATCATAAGATTGATATCATGAAATTTATATTGAAAATCTTTATCTTCTATCATAGCAAAATTCGTCCCGTATCATTTAACTTATGATTTTCATCGAAGTTTCGTACTTACTATTGTTTAATGAGGATAACGATAAGTTCTACGATTAGAACTTATCGGGTTATGCTTGAATCCAATGGGATGGAATTCAAGTGTTTTTTATCTTCTCATAATATGGCATATAGATAGGGGGAGTTATGTTTAACTCCGTCATCAATTGATTGTCATCATCAAAAAGGGGGAGATTGTTGAATCTCGGATTTTGATGATATAATCAATTGGTGGGTTAATTGATCTAATCCATATTATTGAGTTAAGTGTGCAGGATTAACTACGATAACCAGAAAACATAAAGCAAGGATACCGGAGTCGAGCTCGATGGACGTTTAAGAGACCGAAGAATCATCGAAGATGCTGCCGGAACCAACCGAGAAGAAATCGGGAACGTGTCGGAAGTTCGCCGAAGAAATCGTCGGAGGCTCGCGGAGATCACCGAGAAGGCTCGGCTACTCGTTAAAGTCATCACAAAGATTGGGAGCTTGCAGGGAGTCCGTCGGAAGAAGTTCATCGGAAAGCTCGCCGGAACAAGACTCGACGTTCGCGGTTAAAAAACTTGCTTAGGATGTTTTTTTTGTGTTATGTAGTTCACCTGTAATTAGGATTAGGATTAAGAGATAATCCTATATCCTGGTTAGGGGCCAATTGGGCCCAAAGTCAGATTTGGTTTGGGCTAAAATTAAGCCAAACAAATGAATTGGAGAGCCAGGGGGTGACACCTCCTTGGCTGGGCGGTTGCACCGTCCAGCACCCGAGCGCTGGGCGGTGGCACCGCCTGGCTGGGCGGCACCTCCAGCACCGGGAACCCTAAGAGAATTCAAATTTTGGAGCCCAAAATTTGAATCCTCTTGAGGTCTATAAATACCCCTCAAATCTCAGCTGAGGTTACAACTTTTGAGAAGCATTTTGATTGAGAGAAAAGTCTTAGAAAGTCTTAGCAAGTCTTGTTTTCAATTTGCTAGAGAATTCTCCTCCTCCTTCTTTCCATTTCAAGAGACTTACTAGTGGAAGGTGGGAGCCTCATCGAAGAGGGGCATCGCAAGTGGAGTAGGTCATTTGACCGAACCACTCTAAAAATCGACGTAATCTCTGGTTTGTATTTTATTATTGTCATTTACATTACTGTAAATCTTCTTACTGCTTTAGTTCCTTACCTTATTACCTTTGCTGCGAAACTTTAAGAATACGCCTTCAAGTTAAACTTTTCAAGTTTCGTTCATATCGTACGAAAGATTTTGTTAACATCGAAGTTTTAATCCGCTGCACTAATTCACCCCCCTCATAGTGCCGCTCCGATCCTAACATGAACTGCATGATTGTGCAAACAGATATATGCAGTGCTCTGGCCAACTTATGAGTAGAAGATTACAAAGATGACATTGCTGGAGCAACTGTGGATTCTGGGTTCCGATGGCCAACCACAACTGACACGTTGCTCACATCACACTGACGACTCAACAAGTGCAGAACAAGATAAGTTATACGTGTCTGGAGGAGCTGCTGCATGTTCCAAATTCTGATGCACAACCCATGGCAGAAAAGCACTGTTCATTCTCCCAAGGTCACATGCTACAACCCAAAAGTAAAAAGAGGCTCGACGACGGAGGACACAGACACAGTGTGGTGGCATTAACAGTAAACAATTGTGTGGGCGGAGAAATAAATCCATCTGATAATATGTAAGCAGCAGCACTCACCCAAGCATGATTCTTGTTCTCATCCATTGACACCCCTCACAAGCCAACCTAATAAGCTCGCTGGGTTGCTGCAAATCCTCTCTCTCTCTCTCTCTCTCTCTCTCTCTCTGCTGCTGCTGCTGCTGTAGAAATGGCTACTTTCCTGCTCCTCGTGCTCGCCGTCGCCATGTCTAGTGGTTCAGGTAAGCTTTAGGCTTCTCCCCCTCATTGAATTCTTCTGCCTTTTCTTTGTCTTTGTTGTTTAAGATAGGCAGAGGATTTCCTGATCATGTGAGCTAAGTGGTTAAGGTTGTGAAGCCACCTCTTGTTTCTTAGCACTCGTCGAATTTGTTTTCCTTGCATGTTTCTGCTTCTTCCTTGCCTATCTTACCTCCTCTGGTTCTTTCTTCAGAATCGAGTCCTCGAGAGACAACCGTCCTGCCTGCACCTATTTGGTCGACATGTTTTACTAGTTTCTATTTTTTTCATCATCTGATGGCAGAGAGAGATTAATGACTCAAAACACATGAGATCAACTATTGTGGGTACTAATCAATCTCTGCCTGTTCATCTGTTTCTTTCTCTCTCTCTCTTTCTCTTTGTTGTGTCTCATTATATATATATATATATATATATATATATATATATATATATATATATATATATATATATATATATATATATATAGTTAAGGTTGATCCTAGTTAAATATTGTTTTCTTGGTTAACCTCTGCTCCATTTTGAAGATGCTGCTTGGTGTGTGTGCCGATCTGATATGAGCAACACTGCTCTGCAAAAGGCACTGGACTATGCTTGTGGAGCTGGGGCTGACTGCACTCCTATCATTCAGAATGGGGCATGCTACAACCCCAACACAGTGCTCGCCCACTGCTCTTACGCTGCCAATAGCTATTACCAGAGGAAGGGTCAGGCCCAAGGAGCCTGTGACTTTGCAGGCACTGCCTCTCTTACATCAACAGATCCAGGTAAACAAAGTCCCCTCTCCCCACTATTCCAAGACACATTCCATTTACATTACCACTGAGCCACTCGTACTATCATCCTCTTTGGTTTTGCAGGGGGGAATGGTTGCACATACCCTGCGACTTCCAGGTATATTTTTCTTCGATTTGTTCAGAAGATAGCCATTGTTTTCTTAAAGCAGCTTTGAATGATAGCCATTGTTTTCTTAAAGCAGCTTTGAATTCTTTGAAGAGGCCTTTTGCTTTGGATGGTTCTTAAAGTTGTGGTGATTGTACAACCCCTGATGAGTCAAAAGATCCGGCCTTTCTTTCTTTCTTTCTTTTATTTATGTTCCTTTCCTTGCTACCCATCTTTAGCTTTTCCACTCCAAATGAGCATATATCAACCACTAGGATATATTGATGTTTTTTTTCCCCAAATATCTAAATCCTCCACCTGTCTGATTGAGGCTACGGAACATAATCTAAAATGTCATGTATCTATTTGATCTGCCAAGCGGCCCCTTGCTTTTGTCATAATCTTCTTTATGAAGCCAGTATGTTCCTTTTGCTTCTTTTCTTCCTCTATGGTTCGTTCAATCATTCATGACCCATTGGGGAATCTTTTTTTTGCAAAAGCTGTTGTTGCTTTTGCATGCTTTTATGTGCTTGTGCCAGTTGTTCTTCTTGTTTATCTCGCTTTAATTTCATTTTACTGCTTGTTCATATCTAAACCTTGTTTCTCTTCCAATTCTTTGTTTGTTTTTTGTCAGTGTTGCAGGAACTTCCGGCACTCCAACAACCACCACCCCAACGAGCGGCACCCCCGCAATCGGCACTCCGACAAGCACAAGCACCACTCCCCCAACCACGACGACGACTCCTACAACCTTCAGCCCTCCAACCACAGGCGCCACCCCCACGGGGACCGGAGGGGTGCTGGGAGGACTGGGCCCCACTGGTACAACCAGTAGCATTGATGGTAGTGATGGGGGCTTGCTCCGAGGGGCTGAGGTGGCCTCACTCCTATCAACTCTCTTTCTGTCGTCCTTGTTCCTGTTGAGGTTATGAGTTCACACTTGTAGTAGGCTGTCTGAAATCACATCTTTCGAGGAATTGAAAGCATATCGATGAGCAGATGAGGGTCCACAAGTCATGTGATGAACATAGGTGGCCAACGAGGGATCCATCTACAGACGTTCCCCCCACCAGTGTTTTGTTGTTTAGTGGCAACAAAAGTGGGGCTTTGATTCCCTCTTTTATGCTCTTTTTCTTTTCATGGAACTTGTCCTTCTCTCTCTCTCTCTCTCTCTGAAGTGATCCAGGGAGGCAATGATTCATTGTATCATATGGGTTGATGAGGCTGCCATACCTCCCTTTTAGTTTAATGTCTAATCTATATGGGTTGTATCTATCTGCATGGAGCAATTCTTTACTGGTCAGATAAAGAAGAAGTCTGCGTGTGTTGCTGATGCCACAAGCGAACCAAGTATGTAACGCCAGATCCTGATCACCAAATTAAACAGATTGGGCAAGGAAAAATACAAAAAAATTAAAATTAAAATTAAAAATTCAAACAAAATTATTTTTTATTATTACCAAAACCAAGTAATTTTCAGGCAATTCTTATATATGTATATATATATATATATATATATATATATATTGTTTTTCAAAAGTGATGGAAATAATGATTGTTATTAAGCATGTCAGCATTTGTAACATCGATAGGTACCGAGTAGTAAAAATGATAGTAATTGCTGCTCTGAAAGCTAGTGTACGTTGATAAATAGGATAGCGCATACATGATGGATTCGCGATGGATTTTTTTTATTGTTTTCAGATTTTTTAAGTTCTTAAAATTTAATATGTGCCAATATATTGACATTCGCTACATATCGTTACGATACTAATCCGAGTTCTTATGGATATTACAAATAGTCTTAACTAATTCTAATGGATATACTACTAGTAGATAAGAATACAAATAGTCGGAGCTTTGATCGATATACTACCGGTACGATACATAAGATAGTAAACCTTGTTGATACTAGTCCGAGCTTTGATTGATATACTACCGGTACATAAGATTGCAAACTACTTGATACTAATGCAAGCTTTGATCGATATTACTACCGGTACACACGATTGCAAACCAGCCATGCAACCATTATGCATGATACGAAGTGGCTGCCGCATTCTTAATAATCTACACTGAGATGGTCAATGTGACATTCAATAAATACATCCAAATGACGAAGACCTTTTAACTTGCTGTAATTATTTTATATGGTATGTACTTTGTTTGTGATCTCATCTCTTTACTACCTGGAAAAAGACAAACTCTTGTGCAGTTGGAAAGAATAACATTCGAGTACAACATTAATGAAATTTTGATTCAGACACAACAAAGTTGAACTCAGTTCCTCTGAACAAAGTAGCCCTCCCCATCTGATTTGCCTTCTCCCTTCCAGAGATCCTTCCACACAAGTAGGGCACAGACTTCCTAATCAGATCCCCAAATGTAATTCCTCAACCTCAATACAGATTTTGGTGCCTTAAAACAACTTGAGCCGGAGAAATGTTGCATAACATTACAATAGCGCACAGACTTCCTAATCAGATCCTCAAAATGTACTTCATCAATCTCAATACAGATTTTGGTGCCTCAAACAACAATGATCACAGAACTTGAGCAGGAGAAATGTTGCATAACATTACAATACAATTGGAAGTAGCGCATAGACTTCCTAATCCGATCGTCAAAATGTACTTCCTCAACCTCAATACAGATTTTGGTGCCTCAAACAACAACGATCATAGAACAACTTGAGCAGGAGAAATGCTGCATAACATTACACTTGGAAGCCTTCACTGAAATAGCAAGGCCAATAGTACACCCCACAAACAGATTTCTTTTGACCTTGTCTTCAAATGCATCACATCACCAAACTTTGGGACAAAACATATTCGATTGGTCAATGACTAGATATTGCATAAAGCCATCTCAAAGAAACCAACAGCACTTACCTCCAATGGAAATCCAATCTAAAAACCAGGGAAGGTAGTGCATAGCCATGTGTGGGTTCCCATATCACCGATGAAGAGCAGCAGCATTATATCTAGCAATGACAATTAGGACAACTTTTCCAGTAACTTACAGTATCAGCATCCGGCACACAAATTTAGACATCTTACGGGCAATAAAATAAACAAATAAATAAAGATTGCCACTGGTAAAGATCTTTATCATAGAGGAGTTTACACACACACACATCCCCGGAAAATCCAATATGGAAAAATAAAACAATGAATACCGATTTGATTGACTTAAACTGCTTAGACAAACAATATAACTCTGATTTGAGAATGACAGTGCCTTCTGTTTTTCCACACTTTACCATCAACTTTTCTTTTCTATTTCACTTATTGAAAAAACAACATCCAGCTATCAGTTCTCAAGAAAAGATATCTCGCTGCACATTTCTGAAATCCCCAAAATTGCGGTCCAGTTCGTATCGGCTTGTATAAATATCCCTACAAGCCCTTCATACAGAGTAAAGTTATGCTCGCAAAGCAAGGCCAATAACCTCTGGAAAAAATTGTCATCAATTACTCACAAATATAGTTGCTTGATCCAACAAGTCACCTTGACTTGAGAGAAGCATGGCCAGTGTCGCCCAAATGTGCAAACAATTTATTCCTGACATAACCACAATAATGGGCTTGACGCTCAAGAACATGGCAGGAAATGAAACGACCAGGAAAAGAGTAGTGACAAGTGATGACCACAACATGTAACAAAGGGTTTACAAAAGAGTGAAAAGTTACCTTGTTTCAAAGGTCTCCCCACATGTCTCACATGCATTACTCGGCGCTTTTGAATTAGCCTGGTAAAAATTATTGACAAGCTTATGATGATTATTGAGTTAAAACTAACAAACAAAATTACAGAGAGCAACTTTAGTAAACTCCATGATGTTTAAAAACTTAATATCCAAATGCACTCCAAGCCGTCAATGAATCTCATATTCCATGCTGATAACAGTTTAAGCAATTTCAAAAACTCAAGAAATTTTACAGTTCACTGAAGAAAACTAATAATCGCAAAAGTTAACCTCAAACTGAATTTGAATTGTCAAACATAAGTACCTGAAAATTGTAGAATAATTTTGAGCATATAGTTATCACCAGAACAAGTCTAAGCCTTATAAATGCTAAACCTCTTAGCACATTTGAGAATGAATTTGCATTTTGATGGTTGGGTAAATAAATGGATCTCAAAAGCCACTACAATAGAAAATCTTGGGTTTCAACCTGACATTTCCACAAGACAATGAAATGCAAGAACCTCATGCCATGATCTGACAGAAAAGGATCTGTCAGCTGACAATCTACAGCAACTCTGTTCCAAATTATTAAATCTTACAGAATTGTGAAAAGTAACACCCACTAACAGAGCTAGGAAGAATATCCCAATTCCAATATCATTCTAAATTATCATCAATGAAGGAGTTAACAAGTACAAAATCTTTCAGAGCAGAAAAAAAAGGGGTTCAGCAAGTGTTCTATGTGAGTAAAATCATCAATCAAGATATCAGTTTTCCAAGCCCCCTACCCACCAAAGAAAAACAAGAAAAAGGAAAAACTAGATAAAGAGCTTCCTAACAGAAAAAAAGAACTTCTATAACCCAGGAGAAAAGATAAAACAGCTTTTATCTAGAGGATATTTCCAGGAATCCATCTCCATCTCATCTGTTGATTCAGATCCTTTAATCCATCTATATATAAGTCAATGGGAACACGAGTTGTTGATTATGTTAAATCACAAGGACAACAAAAGACAACTTAAAATCCTGCACTATTGTAAAAGTTATAATCATTTCTGAGGTTAATCAAGAAAAAATGATGGTTAAAAAAAAAAGATAAAAGACTTTTTTACCTTTTGTTTCCTTCCTTTTGGTAAGTTGTTTGTGTCAGCAGGTGCAACTTTCTTTCCTGCACCTTTGCCATCTACCTGTTGTTTTTTGGACTTCTGATTCTTTCCTGTAGGCCGATCCTTTTTATTAATCACAGTTGTCTCCTCAACTAATAAGGAAGAAGCCTCATTGTGATACTCTGTGCTTGTTTCATGGTTTTTAACCTCAGTATCCTCCCTACTAGTTTCACCCCTCTCCTTCTTAACTTCAGAATCAGCTTTGCTGGTCCCTGTTCTTGATGTTCGATGCCTACGGCCTCTTCTTTGGCTAACATAGTCCATGCTGCTTTGCTCACCATTATCAGGATGATAAATGTCATTCAATGATGAATCATGCTGTTTCAAAGAGTTATTTTTCCTATTCTTACGCCCTGCTACCATTGCTTCCAAAATGCTAGCTTCATCATCCCTCTCCCCTAGATGCTCAGCATCATCATTAGACTCTGGCAATTCTAAATCTTCCCTTAACTTATCAGAAAACTCCTCAACCACATCGCTGTCCTCTGACTCTGGAGGTTCATAATCAAAGCTCACATGGACTTCAACGTCACCCTCCTCTTCTAAAAACTCTTCATCCTCCTCCTTGAATGCCATCCTCAGTTCTGCAACCTTATCCTTGTGCTTCTTTGACTGCTCATGATTCTTCCACTGCTTATCTGACTTAAACTTCTTATTGCACACCACACAATAGAACTCCTCCCTGCCCTTCTTTTTATGATCATCATCATCATCTTCCAACTCATGGAAGTCATCCTCCTGCTCGTTACTCTGTGTCCACTCGGGCTCTTCAAATAGCTTTGCCTTCTCCATCTTCTTCCTTTCCTCCTCCTTCTTCCTTGCTTTCTCCTCTGCTCGATGCTTCTCTTCGGCCAATTTCTTCTTTACCATCATATCAACCACCCTCTTATCCCGTTTCTTCACAAATGCTGCAAGTCCCCGGACTGTATCATTGTATTCTCTCCTTGCCTTCTTCCTTAATTTCTTGTTCTCGTCCTCCATTGCACGTCTTGTCCTCCGGTTAGGTCCCATTGAAGCATCGTACTCGTCTACCCATCCAAAGTCCATCACCGTGCAGAATCCGAGCCAATAACTGTAGAAGGCAGTAACTTGTGTATACGGACATTCCAGATTACCAATAAGGGGAGCAGGAGTCACGGCATCGGCTCCCAAACCCAATTCCTTTGCAAACCATATCTCCTGGGCGTAGACCTTAGCGAAGAGGTCGCCATAGACCTTGTAGAAGCCCTTGCCGGAGTCAGAGTAGCCGGAAAAGACGGAGTTGGAGAAGAAAGAGAATAGATCGAGGTCAAAGAAGGCGGAGGGCCGGTGAGACTTGGAGGCGGCGGAGGGGTCGGAAAATAGGATCTGGGAGCGATGAGAGTCGTACCAGGCACGCTCCTTCGGGTCGGAGAGGACCTCATAGGCGTGGAGGAGCTCCTGAAACGCGGCGGTGGCGGAGGTTGCGTCGACGGTGCCCGAGGCAGCGACCTTGTCGGGATGGAGCTGGAGGGCGAGGCGTTTGTAAGCGGAGCGGATCTCCTCCTGGGAGCAATCTCGCTGAACACCGAGGACCTCGTAGAGGCACCGCTTCCGCGGCTCCGCAGCCATGGACGGCTCCTCTCCTGCGCTCGATTAGGGTTGCGGCCGAGATCGTGAAGGGTTAGGGTTAGGGTTAGGGTTAGGGTTTGCGTCGAGCGGGAATGAAGAGAAAGGCGTGTTTGACCGGAAAAATAGGAAACCATGAAAACGTCTTATACTCGAATCGCGGTAACTAAACCCGCCGCGGCTACGGACTCCGTGCCGCCGTAGACGAGGTTTGGAGGAGGCGGTGTGCCACCGCGTTCGGATGTAATGGTCTCTTACCAGCGTCAACGATCATCTTAATAAAAGTGAAGATTGCGCATATAGCTTGTATTTATTATTAAGTAGTATTCAATCCTTATAAACTCTTCCAAAATTTTAAATTATCACTAAGATTATAAAATAAATTAAAAATAACTGTCAGATTTCAGGAATTAAAAAAAGAAATTCACTCTTATCTAAGTTAGTAATTATTATAGAGAAATTTGATCGCACATGCAAAGGATTCACAACCAGTCATAAGTTTTTTTTTTTTTTGCACAAATTTGATGTAAAGATCATGCAAAAAAAAAAAAAAAAAAAAATTATATTAGGTTATGATCCGAGAAAGTCCCTTTAATACTTATCAATAATGAGTCAGAGTTAAGCATCCAAAAAATTGGATGATGAAATATCCTTAGGTGCATTTTGATATTGAGATCTACCATAGCCAAATGCATGAAATGATTATATGCTTTCTCGACCATAGACGCAATCATATATTACCAAACTTGAAAAATGTGGAATAATAGTTGGTTAAGTCAACCTTTTATGTAATTGACTATATTGGATTAAATTGATTGTCGCATCATCCTAATGGCGATGAGGTGTTGATCATATAGTGGTAAAGTGTTGAGCATGTTGTAGGAGATGTTAGCATTCTTCAATTTAATTCTGTTCGACTATCAATTTAACCGTTTAGTCATGAATAATATTTTTGATTGATTTGATTGCACCGTTGGTTGTCAAGATAGCATCTTGAGCCGATTTAATTTCATTTTCGTCAAAATAATAATTTAGATCGATTCAATTGCATTATCATCAGAATAACCCTTTGGGATGGTTCTATCGCGCTATCATCGAAATAGCACTTTACATCGATTCAACAAAATTGTCATCAAAATAGTGTCATAGAACTATTCAATCCTGCTGTCATTAAATTAGCATTTTGGGTCACTTTGATTGTGATGCCACCAAAATAATGCCTTGGGTCGATTCAACCCCATTGCTGTTGAAATATATTTTTGGACTGATTTGGTCTATGGGGATACTTTATAACTAAATTCAATGACATCATTATACAAGGACACTTCTTAAATCGTGTTTGGGAATACATTTACATTTTAACTGTGAAGTTGAAGAATGCTGGAGCTCGAATGAATGTGAAGTTATTGAATGCTTTTAATGTTTGATAAGTATAGATGAAAACTACATTTTATACGTGCATCGATGAACTTTTGTTTGGTAAATTGCATTTCAAATGTCCATTAATATTTTGTAACAAATTTACCCTTCAAATCTTTTTAATATTTATTCAAAATTTAATACATATATTTTTATTTAAATATATAATTTAATAAATAAATGTATGTAATCTTATAAAAAATTTTGTATACCCCAAATATAGATTAAATAAAAATATAATTATATATAAATAATATTTAAAAATAAATAAATAAAATTTCACCTTGTAGAAAATATCACTAAATCATTTTGGCAATCTTATAATTTTATGTAATGTTATAGGATATTTTAAAATTTTAAAAAATAAAATTAGCATCCTACAAATATTGAAATGCTAATGCTACTTTTAGGCAGCATCAGCATCAACATTTGAGTGTTTTCAATGCAGCATTCAGGCCAAATATGATTTTTTTTAATTTTCAAACAGTAATTCACATTTGAAGTATGCATTGAGCCCTCAATAAATATTTTAAATATGTTTGTGTTCGATTGCATCATCATAAATAAATATTTTATTATCAGGTTTGGTCGTATTATCGTAAACGAACACTTTATGGTTAGGTTCAATCATGTCATTATAGAGTAGAATCTAGTCGATCGTTATCAAGAAACGCTTTATGATCGACTTCGATCATATAATTGTAGAAAGATGCTTCATGGTGGGGTTTAGTCGAGTCATCATCGAGAGATACTTTATAGTCGGGTTTGAGCACTTTATAGTTGGGTTTGAGCATATATCATCGAGGGAAGTTTTATGACGGTGTTCGAGTGTGTCATTAGAGAAGGATGCTTATCGGCTTAGTTCAATAATTCCATCGTAGAAAGATACTTCGGGGTTTGGATGTGTTATCATCGACCAACGTTTCATGACTAAGTTTGGTCACATTATCGTAGGACGCTTCTTTGCAAATGGGTGCTTCATTATTGGGTTTGGCTATGTCGTCATCGAGGAATGTTATATGGTTGGGTTTGTTTGCATCATTATAGAAGGATTCTTCATGATTAGGTTTGGTCATGTTGTTGTTGATAGATGTTTTATGTTTGTGTTTGGTCATATCACTAAAGATTGATGTTTCATGATTAGACTCGATTGCGTCATTATAGAGGAATGTTTTATGTTTGGGTTTGATAGTATAGTTGTCGGGAGCTACCTTTTCAAGCGGTTTGCCTATATTGGTGTCGAGAATTACCTCATTAAGTAGTTTGATCATGTTAGTATCAAAAGCCATCTCTTTGGGTGATTCAACCATGATCTTTAGGCTATTCGATCATGTTAACATCAGGAGCTACTTCTTCATGTAGTTTGATCATGTTGGTGTTAGGAATTGTCTCTCGATGTAGTTTGATTGTGTTGATATTATGAGCCACATCTTTGAACGGTTCGATCATGTTAATATAAAAAATTATCTCTTTTGACAATCTAATTATATTGGTGTCGGAGACCACCTTTTTGAGTGATTCGGTTCGATAGTTATTAGTATAAAAAATTATCTCTTCGGGTGGTTTGATCGTATTGTTGGTGCTTAATTATATCAAACTATCATTTTATCTGAAGATGATATGATGCATCTATAGTCCTTCGTATTATTATGTTGTGCTCGTATAGTCCTTCGTGTTGCTGATATTATAAAATATTTTTTTTGTTAGGCCCTCCTTCGAATGCAAATATGGTGTTGAAAGATTATTGAGTTGCAAAAAGGATTCCTAAATTATTTTTCAAATTATATTATATTTTAATATGACATGTAATTATATTTTGTTTACAAAATTATATTTAGACCTGTTCTTTGTCGTCCATATGTCCCACTTGTAGCGCATTTCCAGCTACTATAAATCTCGGCTGATCACATCGACGGACGGACTAGATGACCTGCTGCAGAAGCCGACGGACAGGGTGCCCCGAGACTGCGTGTGTTCCCCCAAGTACCCCCACCTCTTTTCTTCGATCCAAAGCTCTTTCCGTTTCGTTCGCCCATCGCAGGAAGCGCAACCCTAACAACATCTCCCTCCCCCTCTGCTGCCGTCGTTGGTATTTCGCCTGAATTCATACCTCCGCCGTGTGTGGTGGAGTTGAATTGGTCGGCGTTGAGGTCCTCCGCCGATCTCTCTTTCGGTTCCTTCTCTGATCCTCTCTCCATCTCGTGCTTGGCATCCTTCTGGTAGAAGGATGACGGAAGACAGGAGTCCGAAATATCCCGATGAACCCCCGCGGTGACCGCAGGCCTGGAGGCAAGGGTGTCTCTTTTCTGAAGCGCTTCAGCTTAATTTCTGATACGTGTATCTTTCGCCCTTGTTCAATATTACTTCATAATAGCATGGCGAGTTATGCCTTTCGACTGGTCGTCGATTTGCTTCATGAAGAGTGTAGTAGTTAGTCACGACTATGACCTTTTAACTGGAACTCGATCTGATGTCCTTATGTTTTAAGTTTGAGTCTTAGTACTCTAATCGTGTTTATATACCTTAGTGTTGAGACTCAACATGGTCGAAATAGAAAATAAGAATTAAAGTAGTTCGAGACTGGTTTAGCCTTCTTTTGCCGCTTGATATTTTTGGGATACATTTAAGGATTAAGAAGGTCTGTAGATAGCAATTATTAACTTATGTGGTGTAAATTTATACTATTCTTCATGTGAACCAAACCTAAGAAATAGTGTGGGTGGGTGCTTTTACTTGGCTATGTCTATAATAGTACTGGATAGGCCTCCATTTGAGACTTGGGATCTGTTTTCTTTTTATTTTTTCATCTGTTTAAACCCTAACGGAAATGAGTATGAGTTCTCTATTAATTTGTTTTTAGTTTATATTTTTCTTCCACGCTTAAGAAATTATTGGTATGTAATGACCCTGTCTTTTACAATTGCAGATTCAGAAATGCACTGGTGCTGTTGTTATAACAAGGTATGACAGGCAAGTGTTTGCATTATTGATACCCACTGAATCTCACATACTTCTTTAATTCCTTTTATGTTTAACTTTTCTAGAGGCAAAGTACCATCCTCCTAATGGATTGTGAGACAGTGAGAAGCCACTGTATCTCCTTATATCTGCAGGGGCTCATGTATGTAGTATTTCTTGATTATAGGATCTGATTTACACAAATCATTGGCAAGAACAGAATATATGTTTAGTTTTGCAGAAACATTTTATTTTTCTGCATGGACTTGTTGTATCTATGATTGGTATCTGTATAAGTGTTCAATCTGTTCATGTCAAGAAAAGTTACTATGCATTTAAATGTGAATAATATATTTTTTTGTGGTTCGTGTCACATTTCATCTAATTAATCAGACCAATTCTTGATTATTGAGTGTCAGTGAATTCTTATGTGATGCCCAGAAAGTGAAACTGTGAAACTTAACAACTAAAAGAATTTCTAAATAAAGAAAGTGTACTAATTTGAAAGAGAGTTCTATGTTGTGGCTTCAAGCCCAACTGTTAACATGAACTTCAAAAACTATGTTAACTGAGAATGGAAGTCTACTTATGGATAATATTCTCCACTCGATTTTGTTTTATAGGACAATTTCTTATCAAGTAATTCCACATATCTCAATTTCTCTGTTATAATGTCATACTTCAGTATTAATCCTTATTGCTAGTGTTCGTTTTGTTCTTGGAAGACCTCCCTGAGATGAGTATCATGACTTCCAGGATACCTTTAATACGTGATGACATGTTTATCTAGCATGGTTTGTAAACATATGATTCTTTGGCCATATCAGAAATACCTTGTTTGCTTCTATGAGGCATGATTTTGGATTACCAAACAAGATGCAAATATACATGTACCCAATCATTGATTACTATACAGTTCAAGAATGGGGTACTTATAATGAAGTTGTCATTTCCATAATGTGTTTGATTGTGTTGTTGTATATTATGATAAATTATAGCAAAAATTAGCTAACATGCCTGGCTGTCATCATGAAAGGAATTATTTTTCTTACACTATATTTCAATAACATCGAGAGGATAACAAGATGTTGCAAAAAATAAAGCTAGCTAAAATCCCTATTTTAACTTTTCATATTATAATGAAGATTAAATCATGATTAATGATAATAGTACAAAGTTCACTCAGGTTAAGATGTGGTCCATGATCTGCCAAGACATTGAAGGGAGTAGGCTTGGATGATTGTGATGGGAACATCCTCAAGCAAAAATTAACAGCATTTCCGTAGGGTTGTAGGTGTTTTAGTGGACATCTTGAAACAAGGCCAGAACCTCAGACATCTTTTACCCCTCTTTACTCAGTTTTGTTTGATGGGCTGGTATTAATCTTTTATTGCATCATTGCATGGGAAAGTTGATTGTGATGCAGAAGGAAATTTTTTGGGAGACAGGTTAGGCAAGCTCTGAGTAAATATTTGTTTCTGGGCTTTGATGCTGACCCTTCATTCGATATTGCAGCTTGTATTTGAGGTCCAAATGTATGCAACCTTCTTGCATAAATCTTGTAGTTGACAGCTCTGCAGAGTCATCTTCACAAAGTTCCTTTTGGGACTTATTCGAACTTGTAACTTTGTTGGATTATATATCTCACTGACATGGCTGACGGCAGTCTACTGCAATTAATAGCGCTTCGGGCTTCATTTGTTGATGTTCTATTTCATTTTCTTAAGTGGATCTTTTAATATTTGTCCCTTACCCATCATTAAATGTGACTAATACTTCAAGCTCTCCATGACATCTCCATGTTGGTTAGATTGTTTTTGTGTTGCTGGTGGTTTGGATTTGTGTATGCACTATGCAGGACCTCTATATAAATCACATCATGAATGAAGCAGGGGCTACTGTTGTACTAAGAGGAAGAGGGTCTGAACATCATGATTGTTTCAAACGAAGGTTTGGTGTCTCATATTTGCATTAATAGTTCTATATATTGTATGTCCTACTAGTTATATTCCTAGTGTTGATTAATTCTTTATCCGACTTGCAGTACCATTGCAACCCCTGCATTTATCTCTGTTAAGTACTAATCCAAAAAGTCTTGAAGCTGCCAAGATCTTACCAGAAAACCTTTTGGACAGTTTCCTCTGGATCTGATGCTTCAAGGTATGTAAATGTAAATTTTCAATTTTCCCTTGCCTCTTGGATATATGCCTGAAAGGTTCAGGTTCTTTTACCAGCTATCTTCAATTAACTCAGGAAAACAATCTATTATGATTAGGCCAAGTTTATCTTCTATCCACATTCCCTCAAGTACCATATCTGAAGAAGGCTTCGAAATATCACATTCTAAGAGTGATTTTGCCAAACTGCAACCACATTCACTGTTACCTAAATCACGAAGGCATGCATTTCACTGGTTATTTGATTCATAAAGGATGTCAATCAGGACTTGATTCATAGCTCTGGAACCTACGTTACCTAATCCTTAGGAGAATTGTTTTTGAGGTCTTCCTTGAGCTACCTGAGCATCCAATTGTGTCGTTTATGTTGTCGGAGCCTGCATGAATGTACTTTTATCTTAAAAGTTTCTCTTTAATTTTACGGTTTAACAGCTTTAAGGCACCTTTGGTGTAGGATTCCATCAAATAAGATTATGGTGCTGTTCCTCCACCAACAGTTGTTGGTGGGAACAGAAAGCTCATCAGACGTTGTATCTTTCCATCCACTTCCACTGGCTCTATGGCAGGAGTTCCAATAGCTTACAGGCACCATTGTCTGCCCTCAAGGAATAGCCACTCACTCTGGAGACATGTTGAAATATGGGAATTCCCACAAACTTGGTTAGCTATTATGCTCCCTGCAGTCACTAGAGCGACATGTTATAATGGCTATGAAGGCATATAACCCCAGGCAATGCCATTGCAGGGAGTGGTTTTAGTACTCTGCTTGTGTCATTCACAAGTTCCATAGTGAGCACAACTGAAGAGTAAGTCAAAAATTCAAATGAAACACGGCCTCCACAACTACATAAATTTCAGGAGTTGCCTGTTTCTTTAGGGATGTTAAACTGTTCTTCAGGTATAATTTTGTTTTTTCTTCCAAATTAGGCAGTGGTATAAATCATGTCTGGCTTAGTTATTCATAACAATAATAGTTTGTATATTAGACTTGCATAAGTAGGTTTTTTCTTTGAAAGCTTAAAAGGGTAAGTTGAGTCAATACTGCATGCATGTATTCTGAAAAAAATGCAAACTGTTGTGTAGATGAATAAATTAGGGGTGAAGAAGGAATATAGATATATATAGAGAAAAAGGGAAAGAACCATGCTGGATATATCTCCTATTCCAAAAGATCAACATAGTTATGGTTCGTTTTCTTGTACACCCCCCTTATTATGGACCACAACCATGAATCCTTCTCTTGTTATCTTTATCTAATATTAATCCAGAATTTTGTTGGGTATTCTTAAACTCTTTTGTACCTAGAACTAATTAATGTAGTCATTGATTGTATATTTTTCTTTCAGTGAAACAAATATGGCTCAGATTACTCTTAAGAAGTATGTAGAAATATTTTATAAGATAATGCAAGACCAAGCACAGGTTTCTTTTTACTTGTTTTAGGTAGCATGGAAGGACACTCGGATAACCAGTGTTAACAATGCTGATTTGGATTAAGGCAGAAGCCTGGTGCTTGCCTAGTGGTTTGAAGCAGGTTTGCTGTGTCTGCCCCCCAAAAACAAACAAGGAGAGAGAAAGAAACATAGAAAGGGCAATACATAAAGATGGTTGCCAAAGAAACAGCCTCTTCCATAAAGGGGTCATTGTTGGGTGCATAGTTTGATGTACTGTTTGAAACAATACGGGTGATAGGTATTAGTCCGGGAGGATGCATATTCGGTGATACACCTTTTGTCTTGGATGAAACAGTTAAAATTTAATCGTTATCGATATGTACTGATCGGTAACGTACTGATTGGTAACGATTGAATTTCGATCAAAATCAATCAAGGATCTAGAGTTAATTGGTTCCAATGATCAATTTGATCGTCGGACCAATTTGAATGCCTATTTAACCTTATTCTTTTATCCTCTTTCATCTTATTTCACTTTAACATATTCTAACACCCTTTCTCACTCACCCTCTCTTTCTCACAACTTCTCATTCTTGTTCTCAATTAGAGCTGATATTAGGTGATTACAGGCTCATTTAAGGCATTCTAATAATTTATCTAGAGGAAGATTACTCTAATTAAAAGGTATGTATTCTCATGCTACTAAATTAATTCAAGATGTCAATCATGCTCTCTGGTTAATGATGATTAGGGTGAATCACATCTTTATAGTGCCAAATTAGGATAATGATTAGTAGCATTAACGATGATTAGATCCATATTAGTTTCATTCTATCTAGTTAATGATGATTAGGGTCAATAATATATATATATATAGTATCAAATTAAAGCTAATTAGTCTTAATCATTACTTGTTAATTATGTGATTAGTGGAATTAATTATTAGTAGCTTATTAGATCCATATTAGCTCCATTCTATCTAGTTAATGATGATTAAATTTAGTTGACCCATTCGAAAGAATCGAGGAGCAACAATTTTAATCGGGTGACGAGACACCTCCATCACATTTAGCACTTGGCTCAGTCCGAAGCCATAGCACTAACGTGAATAGTATTTCCTTGATTGATGACGATGGTACTAGCGGCGAGTTGATGGTTCTATCTACTCAACCTCATGGTGGTGCATGGATCGAAAAGTAATATTTTATGTATGTTACCAAAAGTACAAATCATGAGCTTGAGGAGGTAGTCATAATGTTTACACACGAAGGGGAAAGGGAAGGCAATCAATGACTTTGAGCAAATGCGATTGAGTTTATATGATATAGACAAAGTGAAGCTCATTGTATTTCCAATCATCATATTAAGGAGGATTTCAGGACCAATGGTACAATGATAGTTGCTCATTAATTTTTGAGGTTAATCGTTCTTAAGATAGAAGCAACAGGTCAGTGATGATAACAGAAGTTCCAGTGTTCTCCAAGCTCCCCACCCATACATGCCATAATTATATTTGCCTCAAGATGCTCTTTGGACACGTATTATTCAAGGACAATCAGGCAACCACCGGCACCATATTGATGTAATAATAACATATGGTTTATCATTACGTCATATCATGAGAGCAATTTCAAGATTGAGTCCGATAGATATATCATATCGATATACAAATATATATCGATATATAAATATATAGGATCGAGAATCTCAATCCATCTGTTTTGGAGTTTCGTCATTCATTTTGGTGATAGAAGTAGATATATCCAACGTCTAATCTAACTTTTCAAATTGCATTTTTGTACATGATTCAATATCATTAGAAAAACTATTCAGAATGTGTCGTAAAACTGCTCATCAACTTCTGAAAAAGATAAATCCACTATCCCTTTCTTATTTAGATATTTTTTATTGAAATAAAACTAAAATTACATTTAATTCTAATTAAAATGCCCTAATTTAGATTTTTAATATTAAGGTATGTTTGGAGATTTTTTTGGGTCTTTTTTTGGATCTGCCAACACATTCCGACGTATAAATTGGACTGGCGAAAGACCAGCACTGCTGGTTGGCATAAAATTGCAGTCCTTGGTTGGGAATCCTGTGCTTTGTTTGTCCTTTTTCACATGTATGGACATACATATGCAGAATGTACATGTAAATCGTTGTATGATGTGGTTTGTGTTGATTTGTTTCACATATTGTTTACTATTACTGTTAATCGAAGATTTGAACTCTGAAGATTGTTTTCAAACATGTGGCTGTTTTGTTTTGGGCTCTTTTTCTTTTAATATATTTTTTAGCTGCTTCTCGTTTTAGAGAATGAGCTGTCAAAAATGTTTAAGTATTCTTGATGAAACAAAAATTTTATATTTTATAGACAAATTATTGCAATATCCAAATTTTATATAATCTCTAGTACTGCATTTTTTGAAGCATCTTTTCTAGTTTTACCAATTGCGGCTGTGCTGATTTTGCAACAATCATTTCAGGTATTTTGTCTGACCTTCTCTGAACTTGACAGGCAGATAACCTACGGATTTGCATTTGTCACGGGTTTAAGCGCAGCAGTTTGGTAAAAGCCAGGAGTTGACCTTTGCTGTCAACAACACGGGTTCGATTTCTTTCTAGTCACCAGTATGCTGCTAATAGACATTTCATTTCATGATGATTTGGTATTCTCTTTGCTTTTCATGCATAATTGTGCTGCATATTAGTCATCTTAGAACTTTTCAGACCACTACCTAATGTCCTTCTACCTGTTTGCTTTCTGAACTTTGATCTATTTGTTCCCATGACTTATTTTAAACCTTTGATACTCATCCGATATCTATATAATTATGGTATTGAGCAAATGGGGTTGTCTAGTTTGCTTCTTCAGAACTCACAAGTATCAGAATTTCTCAAGCCAGCTCGTGAGGGTTTAGAGGTGTGAGGGCTGTCTCATCCATGCTGCTGCTGCCGAAGAAGTTGGTAGATGGTGGACTAAAATGGGACACAACCTCTGCCAAGGAACATGCCTCCCCCGCCACCAAAGTTCTCATCGTCTCAATCACTCCCCAGGCACCAACAATGACGACAAGGATTCGAGTGAATCAAATGGTTTGCCACAATCTTCAAGAAATGTGCCTCCACCACCTCCCAAGCTTTCAGATCCCCAACTCCCTCCAAGAGCTAAAAGCAGGAGCATGGATACCTCCCAAGGTTTTCATTGTGGTCTTTCTCAAGAGTGTTTTTTTGCTTTCGGCATCTTAGGATGCGTCAATCTTTTTGGAAGAATGTTCAGTTTAGTCTTGCCAGTGGACTACCCTGAAAATTCTAGCAATGATTGTTGTGAAATTCTACCCAGTTCTAGTTTACATATGTGACTTGGAAAGTTGTAATGTTACTACTATTTCCTTTTCCTCTATTTTCTTTGCCTTCCTCTTTTTTCTTTCCTCCTGTTGTACTCCTCAGGGGCAGAACCCTGAAACATCTCTGAATCTCAAAGCACTTGATCTTTCATCCCATAAGGCCAAGCCATCAACCATTTTCTCCTCTCATTTGTTTTCCTCTACCTTAGACCATCATCCTTGGCAGCCCACCGCACAGCTGCTGAGGATAACGCTAGGATCACACTCTGAAACTTGTGAGTCGCCATTCGTAAGAGTTAAGAATGCTAGGAATCACGACTCCAAAACTTGGGGGTCACCATTAGCAAAACTTGGGGGTCACCATTAGCAGGAGCTCATGCTACAGAATCACTGCATCGCAACTCTGTCGCCATTCCTAGTAACTTACAAAATCACTGGAACCACGACCCCCTAAACTTGGGATTATTTTCTGATATGGGCAACCCTAGGCAGCTTCCACCCAGCTGCCCATTACTGAGATGAAAACAGACAATAAAACAAGGGTCAAGCCAAACGCAATCACTTGAGCTGATTCAACTTCATACCCTCCTAGACTTTGGATATGAATGTTCTACTAAGATTAGGCAGAACAAGAGCAAATGAAAAAGCAAAGAAGGGGGATTCTAGAGCAGCTGACTAAACTCAGTTACCAAAAATTGAATTAGCATGCTATTGATTACAAGACCACATGTGTGTGCCTATCATTCGGATTCAGCCCTACTGAAGGTTAGATACTGCAGCTTCTCACAAGAGTGAGAAATGTAACAAATGTTAAGCCGATTAACTATGGAAGCATTTTACAAACCAAATATCTAGAAATCGATGACCAGGCACAAGAAGCAATATATGAAAATACATACACTGTTGCTAGGTGGAATTTGCCAATTCTTCAGAAATCCAGAGCTGTATGAAACAGCTACTCCTTGAGAAGCACACTAGCATCCAGTTTCTCGGACGTTAAAGACCCCAACATCTTGCCCTATCTTTTTCTTGCAGCAGCAGTGCTCTGCTTGGGATCCTCCAAGGGAACCTGAATCGGCTCAAATTGTGAACCATGGTAAATGGTGGACATCTACATCTTAACGTACTTGTCAACATACCCCTGCAGTAAGAAAGAAAAGGAACTAAATGACTTACATTTCAAAAAATTTGAAAACTAGAAACGAATAGAATAGCATGTCTTTTCAATTTAAAAACAAAAACACATAATGCATCAAAACAGGAAATGAGATTTGGAAATCAAGACAGAATGGTAATACTTCAAAACACTTTTGTACTTTTGTTTCGGTTACTCGACTCAAAAAAAATAAAGATGTAAAATGATTTTTTATTCACTACCAAAAAAGAAGAAAAAACTGACTTTCCTTACTGGAAATCACCATCCAAAGTAAAGCTGTCCATAAACCAAAAGTTTTTGTAATGCATAGGATGAAATATTTGACATCTAAAACATTAGAAAAATTGTTCATACTGTTTATAAGCAAAAGAGAACCAGACAGATGAAGGCAATATGGGCATACCATAACCAGCTTGGTCAGCTTTCTCTGTGACGATTCAACATACTGATTGATCTTTGCTTGTGTTTTCGGGATCTGATGGCTTGGCACGGATCCAGATACTTTATCCACAGTCTTCTTCACAATAGTCTTAAATGCTTCTTTGCTCATATTTCCTTGTCGCCATGATGGCTTCAAAACTTCCTTGACAAACTCTGCAAGCGCAACCTTAAAAAGCTTCATTGATCTCGAATCTTTGGTTTTCTTACTCTTCCCAGTTGATTGAACCTGATCAATCTCAATTTCCCCAGCACCACTGTTCCCTACTTCAGCAGGCATGTCAGGGCTCCAGTCTTTTCCATCAATTAGTTGGGGACTTTCATTCTCCACAACCCCCACTTCAGCATCAGTTGTCACCTCATCAAAGTCATCAACTTCTGATTTCAGTTCATTACCCACACCATCTTTCTGCTCGCTATTACGTGCAACATCCAAAGGCCTGGACAAGCTACTGAATTTTGATAATGGACCATCATCGATAGAAGGTTTCCCTTGCTTTTGGACATGAACTACCTTGAGTGTACCAGAAGATGGCTCAATGCTGTCAAACAAAGGATCATACAAGGCACCTGCTGTAGGTTCCTTAATGAATTGCTTTTGCAAATCAGCTTTAGGGGTTTCAAGAGCAAAACCACCAATTTTTGGCAAAAATTGATCTTCAGATATTCTGAAATTGGATGGTGAAGCCATTATTCTTGAACCAATGCCACCAACTGAACCATGACTTGAACTCAAGGAAGACTCATATTTGATACTATAATCTGTACCATTTCCTCGTCCAGGAACACCAAAGCCAAACTTCGAAGCTGCAGGTCCATGTTCGAAAGTTGATGCAAATGGGTTGTAGTGCATTGAGATCGATGTTTTAGGTATACTGATGCCAGACATTTGGGATGGAAGATCACTTTCTGGTGGAAATTTTGGGATAGAGGAGTCAACCATGCCAGGACCACCAAGAGTTGAGATAAAACTACTGCTTGTATGGTATTGCTGAGCAAAAGAAGTTTGATGATTTGAATAAGGCAGTTCCTTGACATAAGGATATTCTTTCCTGGGGAGAAAACTTGGTCGCAAAAGATCTCCTGGTAAAGATTGTGCACTAGACAATGATTCCCTGGGCAAATGTAGAGACTGAGGAGGCATATTACTTCCATGAGAAAAAGAGACAGCGATATGGCCTGGTAATGGAACTCGAAGATCTTCATGCACAAATGATTGATGAGGCATGCGATATTCTCTATGATACAGATCAGAGATTTGAGGACCTTCACGTTTAGGAAGGCCTGGAAAACAGTCGTCTTCAGCAAGTGGTCGGTCCTGCTGAATGACCATGGGAAAGCTCTTATGTTCAACCATGAGCAATGGAGGCTGATGAGATGTCTCAGCTGAATACAATGGTCGAGTAAAGTCATTTGGTTGCGGACAAGTACGACCCCCTAGCAGATGAGGCTCTGATGAAGGCTGAGCAACATCATTCCTAGGTGGCACTGTATTTTGATGGAAATGTAATTGAGAATACTCTTCCACAGTAACAGAAGGCCTTATGGGCGACTTCTTCTCATGTGAAAGTGGTGGCACAGGAAAATCTGATTGCATGGCATTTGGAGTATGAATACTTTGAGAATGAGGTTCACTAGCTGTTTGCCTCAGATTCGGATAAAGCATATCTGTTTGAGAACACTGTGAGTGATAGACTATACCAGGCGGCAGGAGATTCTCTGAAGGTTGCTGTTTAGGCAGTGGTGCACTCATATTATCAGCAAAAATCAGGGAGGGGGCTCGTCCCTGGACTTCAGGAGGTTGCAGCTGAGGGTTGTTATCTGTGGCTGAAAGTGTGGACATTTGAAGCTTTTTCTGAGGAGTAGAGATTGGGCTTTCAGTGCTGTAATTTGCAAGTGATTGATCCAGTGGACTTTGTGACAAGTGACCTTCCACAAAAGAAAATTAAACATGTTCAGGTTCAAAATATATAATGGCATAAAAGAGTGCAGCTTAAAGAGTTTAAAAGATATGCCTTCACCTTGGTTATGTTGTTCCAGAACAGTTTCAATAAGCCCTTCAGATTCACCAGCAGGTGAAGACTGAACTGTCAAGCTCTTTGCTGGCTTAGGATCATCTGATTCAACCAGTCTTTCTGCCTCCCTTCCACGACCAAGGTTATGTGCTTCTGGAAAATTTTCCACCTGTTGCATGCCCTTTAATTGGTTTTTCATATTGCTGAAGACCAGAAAACTATCCTCTTGTTTGATGTCATCCTCCCCCACCCTTGATATAGGATTATCTATGCCACAACCAAGTGCAACCTTCTTTTCACCAACTCCATCCTTGGTAGTCTTGCCACCAGATTCAGCAAGTTCACTATTAGTTTGCACTGTGTTCTCCTGCTGAAGGTTTTTGAACTCCTTACCATACATTTTTGATGAAAAATGGCTACTCTCAGAATATAAAACTTCACCCTGCACATCCAATTTGCGCCAATCTTGTCTAGGGTCCTTATAAGATTTCTGCATCGTCCTGTTCCGACCAATATCAGGATGGAAAAACCGACAAGATGCTCCACGAAAACATCTGCCTTGAACAAAGCTGAAACACTCAGGAGGTTGAACCCTCTCCTGTCTTGCCGATGAGTTGGGATGCCTATAAGCCTTGGATGACTTACACCTAGGAGAGCGGCTGAAACAAATAACAAGACATTCCTTAGTTGTTCAAATAGTTGCACATGTAGAGCATCAAACGAAGTGACGTCACATCACCGATGAAGCAAAATATTTGGAAGTATTTATATACATTATCAACCAAAAGTATTATATAAAACAAAATATGTTAATAACGATGTACCTGCGTGAACGGTTCCGGTTGTACCTCCGACCAGGACTATAATTCCTCCATCTATGTCTTCTTTCCTGAGGCGACCAACTACGACTTGAACTCCTACCTCTGTCACACTTTTCACTACATTGCATGCCATCAGAATCACTATCACTAACACCTTCTCTTACCAGCCGCCCAAACTCATCGAGATTTGGCTTACTAGACTCCTGCTTTGCATCCTCGGAATGATTCTTTCCAACTTGGTCAACATCAACATCATAGGACTGAATGATACCATGATCCTTAGAGGGCTCAAGATTTCTTATTTCATCATCCAAACTTTCTTCAGTAGTGCTAGTACTACAATAAACAACATTTGGTGATGCAGATTTCTCCAGAGATAAATGACCAAAATGAGCTCCTTTCGGAATGCTGGGAGAAGTTTTTGAATCAGCTTGATTACTAGATCTGGTATCAACAGTTGGATCATTCTTGCAGCTAGGAGTTAAACACAACTCAAGCTTCTTATCTGTAGTCATGCTAGAGTCTTTTTGACTCATGTCATTGTAATTCCTGCTAACCTCTTCTCCACTATCATCAGAAGCATATCCCTGAATAAGCCGGAATGGACTATCATCTTTGATGAAGACTTTTGGAACTTCAATATTTTTGCCATTGGCAGCAGCAGACTGAACATTAACTAGGCTTGCATCTTCATACAACTGTGTAGCAGATTTGGGCACATCAGCATCTTCAGAACACTCAGCAACGCCAGGAGACGACCTGATTGAGCTCACATCTTCTGTAAGGAAAGAATCATTGTCATCCAAAAATGTTGATGACTTGGTCAATGGATCAAAATATAAACCAAGAAGATATATACTACGTATATGCACTTTGGGTAAAAAGATCATGTCAGTTTCATGAGTTCTTTTAATTAATTTTTAGAAAATAATAAAATAAAACAGATAAAATTAGGTATATGCTAATGAGTTCTTTGACCTTCAAATTTTATAGGATATGTAACTTCCCATGATACATGTAATCAAAACATAAATCATAAAAAGTTACATAGAAGAAAAATAAAAAAAATAATGAAAAACTTATTAAAAATAATTATTATACATCAAATTATTTAATATGAAACAAAAATGTTAGTATAGTAAATAACTACTATAAATGTCATATCAAAGTCAAAATTTATCTGGCTGCAGATTTGAAAACTCATTGTTGATGGCCATGGGAAGCATTTCTTAACAGTATGCAAAAAGAGAATGGAGGGGTAGGTGACAGAGACACATGAAAGATTGACAGCAAGAAAGAAATCAAGATATGGAAAGTAGTTATGCAAGGTTTCTTGCCCTTGAAAAGGCTCACAAGCTGATCATCATCCTTATCTATTCGGGCCCAACTCTTTGAATAGGTATTAGTTAGGGAACAAATATAAATCAAGTCTGATCAATTACTAAAACAGTAACAATAATATCTGACCACTTGGGAAACATATAGGAAACCAGAGCCCATTTAGCAGAAAACAATAATAGAACATAAGTATCAGTTGACCTTAAATAACAGTCCAAAAAGATAAGTCTAAGGTAGTTGAAAATTGACCAAAAGGAAAGTAATACCCAATCAAATATCTATCGAGAATCTACTTTCAATTTTGTGCTACTAACAAGACTGTCCCCCTCTCCCTCTCTCTCTCTCACTGCCACAACATGGCTCAGTACAGCATCGCTAAGAAGATCCTCTCTCTCTCTCTCTCTACTTCCACTCCCTAACCAGACTGAGCCCAATTTGATGTAGAACATTGACAAGCTTGGGTGTCTTCAGATGAAGAAAATAGGCATCTCCCCACATCTTAATAAGGATAAGGTTTCAAGATATTGAATGATACATGTCATGTCTCCAAATAACCAAACAAATAAAAATCGTATGAATTCGCTCAAGTATATCTGGCTTCAAGGGAAACAAAAGTATCATAAACTATACAAAGCAAAATGGTGCAACGGTCATAGCAAATATTTGAAAAGAAGAAATAAGGTAGAACAAAAAATTCCAAACAATAATTTGACCATACGGTTTATATTGATGGACATGAATAAAATACAACATCATGCCACACCTTTAGAAGTGAGCTGCTCTTTTGTAATGCAAAATGCACGTGATAGCTCACCACCATGTCCATCATCAGCAACATGTGTAGAGTCTTCAACTAATTCTTTGACCAATTTGTTGTGACCACTCTCACTATTAGGTGGGCCATCATCATCTAGATACACACCATAGAATTCAATATCTTAACCATTTAGTGAAAAATCGAAACTTGTCATGTAAGTCTTACAAAAAAGTTCAAAAAATAGTAACTACAGCATCATTCAGTGAATTGTTTCAGTGAAAAGGAGCCTTTAAGGTATAGTTTTATAATCTTGGACCAGCTCCATCTCCTTGTAAGTGGATAAAACTATTGTGACATGAACAAGGGAACCACATGCTGATAGAAAACAAAAACATACACAAAACAAGGTCAAGCAATTGCAGCAGAAACAAAATAAACATTAAATGGATCACATGTTAGCCAAGAAAGTTTAACCAGAAGCACAAATAGAAGGGACCACATCAGCAGTAAGAAAAACTAAAGAGGTAAATGAATTAAATAGTCAGTAAGCATATTATTTTTGATATAATAGTATTTACTTTCATCAAACAACATAAATGAAAAGAAATCTAATACTTATGAACTACTGCACCATTAAAATGTTAAGTTCATAAAATTGTATCAGCTCTTTATGTAAATTATAGATCAAGTTCATAGTATCACAACTGACAGCAGTAAAGCAACAGATACAGAACAGACAGAGAAAATACAAATATGAGAAAGGAAAGATACTTCTGTCAGAAATCATACAAAAAACTCAGAAAGGTAAGTGGCAGGAATGTAGATGTTAAGCCACAAAATCAACCTTCACCTCCTCTGAGAAAGTTATTAGTAAACAATATTGGGTAATTATCATCCATAGACAACTTACTGTGCTTGAAGAACAGAGAAATTTTAACCATATAGCATATTCCTACAAGGACTATCTGATAATTATGCAAAGTAATAAAAAATACCCAAGAAAAGACTGAAGGTTAAGAATGATCATGGATGCACATTTATCAACTGAGGTTAATCAAAGATCTACCAAATGGGAAAGTAAAACGTATAAGCAACTCAAATATTCACACAATTAAAAGCCTCAAATGAAACTAATTTAACTGATCCGGGAGTCATGTTTGCATTGTGATTTCATCTCAATTTCACTGAAATATGGCATTTTTTGCCACTATGCAAAACTTTCTTTTGAGTATGATGTGGGGATGCAAATACAAGTGACTGGCTCAAGAAAAATGTCATTCAAATGCCACAAAAGCAGCACATATCTTGTGCTAGTTTTTTTGGGTGCATAGAAAAAATCATTAGTCTTCAGAGATCCACTAGAGTCCACTAGATTCAGCTATAGATATGAGTAAAAACCTAGCTAGTGTGTTAATCACAACAGGTCTCGTGGAACAGCCTCGAGGAATTTAGATATGACTGCAAAGGTGCAGTAGGGAAAAGAAAAGTGGATATATGATAAGTTGTCATTAAAGATAACTCCAAAATCCTAGAATGGATTTTAGGAAACAATCATCCTATGGAACATTAAAACATTGTATATAAAGTTCTCAATTGTCTTCTTTGTTTTGAAGAAGTGAAAAATGTTCATAGTCACCAATAAGCCACAGATGTATCGATTATCTAGCCAATCTTACAAGTGTAATCAGCACCTTTGTTAGAAAATGACATAGTTTCCTGATTTTTTTGGGATCTTTGTACTCAGATGTAATTGCTTGCTATCTCCAAGAATTAGCATAGCTCTTCCTCAGCTCCTTCCCTACAAAAATTATCTATATACTTTTTTCAAGGAAATAAGTATACATCTAATTCTAATATTTAGGTACACATGATTTCTAATTTCCCTATCCAACTTGTCTCATCTTCTCTAGCTGATGTGAGAATTAAGTAAGTCGAGTATATAAATCTGTGTATATGACATCCTTTTCTTTTCTTTTGCTGCAAAATAGTTCTGATTCCATCTTACGATTCTATTTTCTGCAAAAAATTAACTAGACAAAGACATAAAGTCAAAAATCAGCTTTCAACCTTACGCTAAAGCCCTTTAGAATGAACAGCAGTCAAGAACTGACACTTGCATTTCTCAAACAACTATAAACAAAAGCAACCAGCAATCATCTTAGGAGAAAACAATATGCTAAAAGATGTTACTGTTTATAAGATTGTCTCATCTCAGACATCTTAAAAAAAATTATAGGACAAGCACAATAAAGATCATAAAATGGTAAAATAAACATATAACAATTAATTGGATGGTCTCATACCAGATAAGTAGTTAAAAATGGATCCAACATCATATAACAAATGAGAGTGCATACATGTGAAGACGCAAAACCGAAGAAAATAATATGAACTATTAGATTGAAGAAAACTATGGAATAAAAAATCTTATTCTATTCATACAAAAATTAGTAAAACAATGTATACCTCCTAAATTATAGTAAAAATACTCGACAGGCTAGCCATCACAATAGTAACATCATAATTACATGAAGCAAAACCCGTTTATAAAGAGTAATAGCCACCTAATTACCACAAAAGCAAGTAAGAACTAGTATGATAACAATTTCTGCTATGAACCCAATTTGAAGATATATGATGTCCAATTATCAAGATATTAGAAGAAAAAGAAAAAAACATATACTTTATCACTCACCCTCCATATCCATGTCTGATGAAGCTGGTGAACTGATTGCAGCCTCACTGTGTGCATAAACAGATTCGGAAAAGGCCTCTTCTGATGGCTTAAATGATGCACAAATTTTCTCTGGTTCCTTGCTTTGCTCCATTTGCAAGCAGCATTTCTTCTTCATCCACTGGAAATACTCATATCCAATAGCAGCATCACTTCCAGGTTGACCTCCATACAAAAAAGCAAAACGTGGATTTCCAACCTCCTTCTCACGAGCCATATTCTCAAAATTTGGTCCTATCTTTGCTATAAACTGGCACAGCACCTCAATATTCCGGACAACTTGTTCAATTGGTTTTGGTGGTGGTGATGGAAGTTCTCGAGATGATTCCCCAGTCCAAGAAATCTTCTTTTCAGCACTAAAAGCCTCAACAGTGGGAAATGTGCCATGCACAAATTCAAGGTCAACTGTCTGAGCAGGAGAAACTTTTGCATCGACAGCAACATGCTCTTGAAGGTCTCCTTGTGTCGTAATAGCATTGGAAACGACTGCATTGTCCATAAATGGGAATGCCACTGGAGGAGGTGATGGAGGAATTGGTGGAGGAGAAGATGGAGGAGGGGGAGGCGGAGGAGGAGGGAGAGAAGGGGGTTCAACATTTTCAGCAGTCATGCTAGCAGATGATGAGAATGGAGCAGGAGTTATCGAAGCAAACCTAGCTGGGTAAGGAGGTGGAGGGGCAGGTACATGTTGAATGTTAGGAGGTGGAGGGGTAGGTACATGATGAGTACTAGGAGGTGGAGGTGGAGGAGTTCTGTATAAATCTTGTGAAGGGGGAGGTGGCAGCGGTGGATACACTCTTGGAGGAGGTGGCATGGATGGTGGAACATGAGTACCTCCATGACTTAACATAGGTGGAGGATAGAAAGGGCGTGGCGGGGCATAGGGCGGAGGAATTGGACGCCTATAAGGCTGGCCCATGTTGCCTGGTGCAGGAGGGGGAATGTTTCTCGGCTGTGGAGCCAAGGGAGCAGGTGGTCCA